>NW_010547864.1:0-7682 GCF_000687285.1 Phaethon lepturus | reverse complement strand
CTGGCCTCCAGCCAGGGTCAACCCAGCACAACCACTCATTAGAAACAGGAGATAAAACTCAGTAGAAATACCCTCTTTTAAGGAGTGAACGTGGTGCCTTGTTAAAAAGCAAAGCAGAAGACTGTGTTCTTTGCCTCTCTCTTGGCAATTTTTGGAAAAACTTTAAAGGGAGATGAAGTGGCTTTGATTCGTTTTGGGAATGTTCCCATTGTGGATGGGATCCTAGATGCCTAACGACCTTTTTCTCGTGGCATGTATCTCAAATGCAAATAATTTGCTTTCATGCTCCGTGGCAGTGGAAGTTTCATACACGGGGTAATCACCTTGTGACAGCTTTTTCCTATCGTATCTTTTAATATTCAGACTGATGGTAACAATCACTCCAATTGCATTTGCAATACACTAATATTTAGCTAACTTAATTGGTGTTCTGATGACTTGTGGAGGAAAACATTTAACAGAGTTTGTTCCACAAAGAGCTAAAGTAAATTAACTGTGCAGTGAGAGAAATTTCACCTCCTACACTCCTCAGATGATACTTTTTTCAATGTCTTTCTTTCTCTACTCTTTTCCTGAGCATCTCTTCAGACATCATTTGCTGTCTTTCAGGATCTCTTCTCTCCTTTTGTAAGCGACTATCCATCACCTCGGTTTCTTTTTTGTGACCTCCGTATCCTCCCTGACCCCGGATGCCTCTGCTCGTCTCTGTCTTTTCACCTGCACTCGAGTCTCTATTTCCACTTGTGTGCAGCTCAGGTTTTTTGGCCCAATGATTTCATGAGAGAATGTACAATACTGGGTAGTTAAAAGTGCATTAGCAAAAAGCTAACTTTGGAACAAAAAGAAGGGAAACAAATACTGGCTGAAGCACCTTTGATGCTCTTCTGGTGAAAGGGAGTAAGGATCAAGTGTGATTCTGATGCCTTAAAGACCGCATTGCTCCAAGCTAACATAAAGTAGTTAAAATACTATGGCAGGGAGCCTGGCTTAATACTTTAGAAAGACTGAGTGTTCATCTGTTAAATTCTTAGTATTGCCTGTCAACATAAATATATCATATTTTCATTATATTTTAAAATTGCAGTTCAGCAAGCCCTCAGTGATATATGACCAGTTAAATCAATGGCTGCAGAAACTTTTCCCTCTGAACAATTGCAGACTCTTAAGAAAGAGAATTTCTTACTCGTGGCCATTTATTGTTATCCCTGGCACTGTAAGCAATTTTGGTTTTTTATATTGGGTAGAGCAGGTGATGGTTACAAAGCCCTTCTAGAAACTATATGGAATTATTTCCTCCAACTTCTGAAACAGCAAGTTCTTGTATCTGCCCCTGCTCTACTTACAAATGTTTGTGCACCTCTTGCAGCTCTCCCAACTCTTTTTTCTTTTTAGTGGAATCTTATTAGAGGTTAAAGTGATATTTTAGGTTTCAAGTAGCCAAAAGACTATTTTCAAAATGAATTAGGCACTTCTGAGAAGTGTCTGAGCACCTTTATGTGTGTGTGAAATAATACGCTCTGTCATCTCTGAGGGTGCTCATTCAGGTGAAAACTGAAATGAGCACAAATGTGTACACCCACAAGCTGGTTTCT
Organism: Phaethon lepturus; assembly: GCF_000687285.1. Classification (NCBI taxonomy): domain Eukaryota; kingdom Metazoa; phylum Chordata; class Aves; order Phaethontiformes; family Phaethontidae; genus Phaethon; species Phaethon lepturus. The sequence goes on along the minus strand of NW_010547864.1, from coordinate 6,090 downwards.
AAGTTCAGCATTAGGAAACGTGCATGAAATGTCAGAGACAACTTCTGTTTTTAAGTCTAGAAGTTTTTAAAATAAGCTTCAATATTCAGTCCAGATACCTCCCTTTTTTTTTCAATCATTCATTACCTTTCAACTCAGTGTGTGTTTAAAAAATTACATGTGTACTTAAAAAGCATCCTTAATACTGAAAATCATGATTAGATGTGGCATACTGGAAGTTACAGTTTTCACACTGACCAAAGATACAGCCATTCTTAATAGAAATGCTATTTTGAAAGGTTGAAAAAAGTTCTTACATATGCGACAGGAGAAAGACAGAATCATTCCACAACTAATTTTAACAAAATAGATCACGTAGATTTAGGGTTTTTTATAAAGAAAAGCATCCTCCTATGTAGAGTTGAAAGACCTTGGCAATTGTTCACTGCATCTGGTGTAAGAGGAGAAAATCCACAGGGCCTTGAGTGAAAAATAGAATCACTAAAATAAAACCAGATTATGATTATATTCTGTCCTTGATCTCCTACCCTAAACTTGCCACTAATTCACTGAAAAATACGTTCTATCCTGGGCTTCTGCATTTCCTAGTGGATGTTTCTAAGATACTAAATTGCATCGTACTGTACCCCGAGGCAGACAAGCTGTTGTAATTTACAGAGGGAGATTAAATGTTCAGGGGCTATTTTTTAACTTTTTCCTTCTTCAGAGTTGATATTGGTTAATATATAATTTCTGTGTCAGTTACCAGCACAAGTATCCCTTGTAGTTTAAGAGAATAAGACATAAATACTTCCCGGCTCTTTTCCTTTTAATATATTTATGATATTGATAGCACCCCGTGGATAGCCCTCCACCCCAGGAGAGTTTTGCATGCTGTATAGCATCCTAAGGCAGGTGATAATTTTATCCTCAGTTTCTGCATTTCTGCTTTTTGCTGCAGTTTCTCAGAAATTTCTTTAGGCCTTGGCAACTCTGAAGAGGAGGGGGCCGAGCGTGCGGGGTCGGTTGGCCATGGCCCCGGGGCGGGATGCAGACCGCGAGAGGAGCTGGGCCTCTTTCAGCTCGGAGACATCACCGCTCACGCCCTCAGCTGTATTTATATTTTCAGACACGGTAGCTCCAACAAAAAAAAAATTGAAATTACCAGCCAGAAGCCCGCGTTACATACCTTACAAAATGAAGAATAGCCTCAAGAGAGTAAGTGTGTTGTTAAGAATGAGAATCTTTCTCATTGATTGTAGCAGATAAGCAGTTCAGTGTTAAAAAATAACGTAAAAAGGTAAAACTCCTATATTTCTCTTTAGAAAGAGCTGGAACGGCGCTGCTGCCACCCACCGACAGGTAAGCCGCATGTGCCCTCGCAGCTGGAGGAGGTTGCCAGCTTTTACACTAAGCATGCACATTTCTGTAGAATTCACTATTGGCGTCCAGGCACGAAGGAAACGTAAGGTCATTTTTCTCTCGCTTTTGCTAGGAATTGCTGAGTCCAGCAGCCTGACAGAGGCAAGGCTGCCACAGCTCCATGGCCCCAGGTCCAACCAGCAGCGAGGCTCAGATGCATCCCCCGTAGGCACGAGCACACAGAGCACACGTACACACCACATGCGTATATATACCTGTGGCTGCACAGCTCAACCCAGGCAGACACACGCAGCACTCACATGGACACAGGCAGCACCAGTGGCCTCATCCTGTTCCCCTCTCTGGCTGAGCTGGATGGAGGGGCATTAGTGGGAGATACAGATATACTATATATTAGTATATAATATATATGATTATATAATATATATTATATCTATTATACTACATGTAATATATATAATTAAAAATTACAACTTGTTTTTATAAGCACAACGTTGTTCTGCACCAGGAGGTCAGTGAGAGAGAGAGTGGGTGCGGGGTTCTTTCTGGCTTTCAATAAGAAAGGCCTGACAACAAATGCCTTCACAAAATAGCTGTTTTAATAAGACAGAATAAACCCAGGAATATAAATAGGATAAAAAGAGGAATACAGGTAGCGAGTAAAACTTATATCCCTTCACAATGCCTTTGTGCAGCACCGGACGGAGCCTGGATGGATTTTGCCGTGGTGCACCGCACAGGTCCCATCCCTGGAGGATCTCCTTCTTCCCGTGCCCCGGCGCGCGGGATGGGCTGGCACAGGGCAGTCCATCAAGATCCCACACAGCAGCTGCTCACACCGACACTCAGGCTGCTCAAGCCCCAGGTACGAGGCCCAGCAGAGCAGGCACGTCTGTTCAACATCACTAGCTGGGTGCACACACCACCTCCTGCAAGGCTCGCAGCCACCTCTCCAGTAGCTGGGCTTACACACACAGCCCAGCCAGCAGCGCACCCCTGGACCCTCTCGCCTCCGGACACACACGTCCTCTCCCTGCAGTGTCTGCAGTCGCTGGCACCACAGGCACACCTCCCACCCGCCATCCCACTTCAGTCGCTGCACCCAGACCCCCATCACACACCCCCAGGAAAAGGGATTTTGTAAGGAGACAGGACAGCCTGCACCGATCAGGTGAAGGCCAAGGCTAGAAAAACATACTGACCAGCACCCTGCTTACACACAACCGGCCCTTTCTATCTGCTTATCCCACTGTTTTCTCACACCTTCTCCTTCCAAAATCACCTTTGGGTCACCTGGTTAAATTGTTCCTGAAGAAGAGAAAAGGGCGCGTTGATTTTCCCAGCGTTCTTAGTTGGATGGCTGCTCTGCGCAGCGAAGCATTTCTGGGGACAGCATCCTGGAGCGCAGTTAGCTGCAGGCAGCTCTGTTAGCATTTCTGTTGCGAGAGCTTTATCAAATTAGTCTCCTCACCCATGTCAGTCAAGGTTCTTTCATGAAAGCCATGCTTTGTGTTGCAGAGAAGCAGCACTAGGTAATGCTGACAGTGTCCCAAAGAGGGAAAACCCAGCTGCAGGCGAAGCAAAAATCAGCAAATGGAAAAAAAATATGGCTGAAATTGCTGTAAAAATCAAAGATCTCATCGCTAGCTCCCATCTACTTCCAGGGGATCTTCCAGCAGAGCTGGTCTAGTTACTCTGTGCCAGGGATTCAGAACCATCCCCCCAGCCTGGCAGTCAGAGAAGGTCAGAGAGTGGTGGTGGCTCTTCCCCAGGTACAAGCACAGGCAAAGCGATCACTGAGAAAGAGAGAAGAATGGAAGCCATTGTCTGGGAAACTGAAGATCTCAGGAACAGTTCCCGTCCACTTCCAGGGGATTTTCCTGCAGAGCTGGACAGGTTATTCTGTGCCTCACCTTTTAAATATTGATGCATCAAGTCTCGATTTTCTGCTCTGGTTTGAAGTGTTGGCACTCTCATATAATTTATTATGACAGTGCTGTTAATAATAGTTATTTCTAAGCCCAAAGGAAGGTTTGAAGTATTTGTTGCTCAACTTTTGATCCACTCACTTGATGAGAGTCTGGCCCTAACAGTATAAGGCCAACAGATGATCATGAAGATTCATCTTTTTGTCCATATATTTTTTTTCATTGCTCCAACTTACTTCATCACTGGTTTCCTCAAGCTATGCTTGTTACACCACAAGTGCTCAGTTTCAGTCGTAGGATCGGAAGCTACAAAAAAAGTGTAGATTGAAATAAACATGACGGCTTCTGGGTTAAAAGACTGGTCTTCACCCACAAAGGAGCAGTGAGGACAACGGCAGATCCCCACTGGTCCAGGTATTCCATGCCTTGCGTTCACAAGTTCCCCCTCAGCCTGGCAGTCAGAGCAACTCCTGCAGCAGTGAGGACTCTTCCCAGATCGACAGATATCTGTGGAATCACCCCAAAATTGATCATTCCCAGCCACTACTGTGGGTTTCCAGTGTATTGCTGGATTCACTTTAGCGCCGAAGGGAATTAAACCTTCCTCTGGAACTTGTCCAGTAGTTCTGACATTGATGCTGGCTCTCTGGCCCGTGGATTGTCTAATGACACATGGCATCATGCAACATGTCCCTCAAAGCAACGGCCAAAAGAGTGCCCTTGCAGATAATTTTTTTTCTCAACAGTTTTGGCCAAAACACAATCACATTAAGCTTTGTGGTTCTTTCAGGCTTTACAAGAACAATATTCTCCCACCACACCCAGAAAAACAGAGTGCTCCTGCCTGTCAAGTGATTTGTGACCTTGTGATGCCATGCTCAGCACCCTTCAGCTTTCCTTTGGCACACAGAATATCACTGGCTTCAGGGTCCATATTTTCTTACAGTGGAAACGCTGCTTGCAAGCACTCCCATGAGGGTAGCTGCAGCAGAAGGTCCCTTAAGGGCACGGGGTTAAAAGGCTTATATGTTTTATTTAATAAAAACAAGGACTCCAAGGCCTGCACAGTAACAGGAATCCTGGTGTTCGGAGGGCAAACCTGCTACTCCAGGGCTGCAAGTCAGTGTACCATCCCCACTAGAGTTCACCTCCCTCATGGCTCACAGAAGCCTCGCCTGCATGGTCCGGCAGGTGCCTCTGCTTCCCAGGGGTTCGAGCAGAGTAAGGGAAAGGGCAAAAATGGCCACAGACTTAGTTTATTTGAGGGAAATTGTTAATTATTGAATTGTACACAACTGTAATTATAGTTAATACTAGTATCAAAATCCTGTAATGGGTAGGGATCTGTAAATCAATGCACTCCTAACTGGAATTACCTTTCTTACCCTGAGGAAAAATCATAATCTTTCAAATACAAAAATCAAACCACTTGTTTGAAAGATAATTGTGTTTTTATTTTTCTAAGCTTGCACTTGTGGAACATAATAAATGACCTGATATAATGACAACTTTGCAAAAGAAGAATCCCCCTCTCCCCAACATCTGGACAGCAATATATAAATATTTACAATGAAAAAATAGGGAAGGGAAGAGAATGAAGTCAACATTAGCCAAGTCAGTTTTTTCTCCTTACACATCTGATTTTGAACATCAATTATTTCATTCAATTCAATCTTAACCAAAATTTTCCTTTCACAGTATTAGGGCTTTAACTTCATTTTTTAGGTCTTATGTGCAATACATACACTCCTGTTCTGGTTCTATAGTTTTCTCCTGTATAGTAACCATAGAATTTCCCTACTAAATTTTTTATATCAGTTTGTTAACTTTGAAAACAACATAAAAATTAAATATACGTTTATGTCTCCTGATACAAAGTTTTGCACACAAACACATCACAACACTGAAAATCAGCATAATGAAATGCTGTATAGCTTCTTAACAAGGACATTAGGTCTGGGTCCTAATCAGCTTTAACAAAAGCTCTCTTCAAATAGAACAAGTACATATAGAAAAAATAACCTTCTTATTTTCTTGTTAAAAAAGGAAATGGTGCTTTCTATAAACAAAAGAGGCGGTTTCCTTGACACAGATATAAGTTACAGTGGAGAGAGCTCAGAAAGCTTTAAATAAAATTGGCATTTGTTTAAAAGGATGATTTAAGAAGTTGATTGGAAGAGGTTCAGTTGGCCCATTTAGTCTGGTAATTCTAGAAATGTCAGTGTAAAAAAAACCCTACTTTTTTGCTTTCTGCTATACAGTGTCGCACAATCACATGACCGAAAACATGTTGCCTGCAGGAATGGTAGACACCGATCACACACGATTTGGTTGTATTATGTCAACGCTGGTTGCCCTGTTCAACAAGAGGTTCGACATCCTTTGGATACCGAGGTGCAATCCTTAGCAGTCGTTTCACATATGTGAGCTTCGTCTGCCTCTAGTGCCCAACGATACACGAAGCCTTGGCTCCCTTGCTTTGTAATGTTCATTGAAGTCCAATCTAAAGCTAAGAAACCGAAGGCTTTCGTCAGAACTCGTTGTCAGCAGGACCAAGAACTGCTGGACGATTCCCTGAAGGAGAAAGAAAAGCCCAAGAGACAGCTAAGATGATATCAGTAGTGTGTTTTGCACAGGGATGTCAAATAGTGCCCCAGCCTGACAAGGAGGCAGAGGGAATCCAGGAAAGGGCAAGCACAAGCACTGATACCCAATTGTTAGCAAATGCCTATGCTGGATTCATTTTTTGTGCAAAAACCCAGAGCTTCATTTTATCTTCAAACATCTACCATGCATGTCA
>NW_010547863.1:0-2222 GCF_000687285.1 Phaethon lepturus | reverse complement strand
CCTATCCCTTCTGAAGAGCTTATAGCCATCATAGCAGCACTCCAGTCATGTGAGTCATCCCACCATGTTTCTGTGATGGCGACTAAGTCATAGCTGTCCCGCTGCACAATGGCTTCCAGCTCCTCCTGTTTGGTGTCCATGCTGCGTCCAAGCCTAGTCCCTAAATATATAGTGAAATGACTTTTCAGACGAGCTGTTGAAGGTTTTAGGGCTGAAACACAAAAGAGTAGATGAAAGTTTGAACTTTAAACTTTCCCTCTGCATCTACTGGCTACCCATAGTCTTACACTGCCATAGCAATTTGCGCTTTGTTGCTTTAAGAAGTGCAGTTGGTGATACTCTGACTTACTGTCTCCTCCTAAAGTATACTCTGAAAGATATCCAGGGCACAATGTAGGTCTGTTTTTATTTATGACCTGTTGCATACCGTTGTATTTTTAGCAGTAATTTAAATTAGCTCAGTTTGCTTTATTAAATGATTACTGTGTATTTGTGCTGCTCTATCCCACTGGAATCCTAAACAGGGACAAAAATCCCATTTGTCTGACTGCTGCAAAATGTGAGTTAAGACAGTCCACCTTTCAAAGAGGTTATAAACCAAATACAAGCGAAGACACTGCAAAGAGACGCACATGGGAAAGCACATGGTGCATTTGATTAGGTGACAGTTTTAGTCAGTGCCATGGACAACTTGCAGCACATCAGCACAGTGGCTTCTAAGGCATTTGTGGGTTTTGTTGTGAAGGAAAGCTGGAAGAAGGGATTTGAGGTGGGGCAGTGAGGTTTCTTTGTGGACATTCCTTCCACATGTTCAAGACAGTGTGGGAGAAAGCACAAAGGCATTCCCCGGTGTCCTGGTTTCAGCTGGGATAGAGTTAGTTTTCTTCATAGAAGCTAGTATGAGGCTATGTTTTGGATTTGGGATTAAAATAATGTTGATAACATACTGATGTTTTCAGTTGTTGCTAAGCAGTCAAGGACTGTCTAGCTTCTCTTGCTGGCCTGCTAGCAAGAAGGCTGGGGGTGCACAGGAAGCTGGGAGGGGACACAGCCAGGACAGCTGACCCAAACTGGCCAAAGGGATATTCCCTACCATATGACATTATACTCAGCATATTAAGCTGGGGGAAGAAGAAAGAAGGGGGGGACATTTGGAGTTATGGCGTTTGTCTTCACAAGTAACTGTTATGCGTAATGGAGCCCTGCTTCCCTGGAGATGGCTGAACACCTGCCTGCTGATGGGAAGTAGTGAATGAATTCCTTGTTTTGCTTTGCTTGCATGCGCGGCTTTTGCTTTCCCTATTAACCTGTCTTTATTTCAACCCATGAGTTTTCTCACTTTTACCCTTCCGATACTCTTCCCCCGTCCCACTTCTCTCCCCCATCCCACTGGGGGGGAGCGAGTGAGTGAGTGAGTGAGTGAACGGCTGCGTGGTGCTTAGTTGCCAGCTGGGGTTAAACCATGACAGCAGACTGCCTTGTTAGTTTAAAGAAGGAATTCAAAGATGCTCGGAAGCAGAGTTCTGAAGTCAAGTCTACAGAACAAGACAAAAGGCACTCTCCTGAAGTCCATCAAAGCCATACAAGGCTCCATATTCACCATGCAGGAACCTGGTGCATTTCCAGCTCCTGTTTTGAAGAACGCATTCCAGCACAGTCTTTACAAAGACAGTACAACATCTACAGCCTTCCAGATTGGCTGCCATGAAGGTCAAAGCTCTGTATTTATCTACAAAGATGCTGTTTGGCATAGTACTGCACTGCATTTTTTCTATCCTGTCTCTTCCAGATGTGTGAATTGTGATACAGCTGCATAGGTATGGCAGGAAAGGAGAGGTAAAGTCAAGGAGTGTATTTTCCTCACTGCATTAAAGATGATCCTTACTCATGTTGCTAACCTGAGTAAGCAGCATTCCCTGTCACCACATCTGGTGTAGTACGTGCTCTCCCCTCTCTCTTTCGTTTTTGGAGAGGACATCACTATGGATACCATATTTGAGGATTACAGGTCATACAACTGTAAAGTAGTGTTATGTTGTGCAGTGCTTCCTTACAACCAATGAGATGCAATTAAACGAGTCAACACTTGCCAGTTTGGAGAAGATACCAAATTATTTAGGGAGACTGCTGAAGTGTAGATTGGTGATGACAAAATATTACCATGGAAACCCTGGCAGATGTAGTTGCATGCACAAATGCGACGAGCGAGGGAAGACAAGCAG
>NW_010547862.1:0-11863 GCF_000687285.1 Phaethon lepturus | reverse complement strand
GGAGGCACTGACGGCAGGGCCCGGTGGGGGCGACGGCCCCGGGGGAGGGAGCACCCCGCTGCTGATTGCTGCCCGGCACGGGCACCTGGAGGTGGTGGAGTACCTGCTGGATCACTGCGGCGCCCGCGTGGAGGAGGGAGGCTCCGTCAACTTTGATGGGGAGACCATTGAGGGGGCCCCGCCGCTCTGGGCAGCATCTGCTGCTGGGCACCTGGGGGTGGTGCGCAGCCTCCTGGATCACGGTGCATCGGTGAACCAGACCACGCTGACCAACTCCACGCCGCTGCGGGCTGCTTGCTTTGATGGGCATCTGGAGATTGTGCGCTACTTAGTCGGGGAGCGTGGAGCTGACCTGGAAGTAGCCAACCGGCACGGACACACTTGTTTGATGATTTCTTGCTACAAAGGGCACCGGGAAATTGCACGTTACTTGCTAGAAAAAGGGGCTGATGTCAACCGCCGGAGCGTGAAGGGAAATACGGCCCTGCATGACTGCGCTGAGTCTGGCAGCCTGGAGATCCTGCAGCTACTGCTCCGCTCCAAAGCCCGCATGGAGAAAGACGGCTATGGCATGACCCCTCTGCTAGCTGCCAGTGTCACCGGTCACACCAACATTGTGGAGTATCTCATCCAAGGAGGGCTGCAGCAGGAGGAGGAGGAGGTTGCAGGAAACCAAAATGGGACCTGTGCATCAGGTGGGAGCCATCAGAGGTGCTGCAGCGCTGGCAAGGAAGCTCCTCAGGGCTGCGATGAAGAGGGATGTGAGAGATGTTGTGCCTCAGTTTCCAGTCAGGATGAGCAGCAGGTCCCTAATGTGTTCTGCACTCGAGAGGCTGCTGTGGAAGCACTGGAGTTGCTGGGTGCTACATTTGTGGATAAGAAGCGTGACCTTTTGGGAGCCCACAAGTACTGGCGAAGGGCGATGGAGCTTCGGTGTGAGGGTGGGCAATACCTGCCTAAACCTGAGCCGCGGCAGCTGGTGTTGGCCTATGACTATTCCCGGGAAGTGAGTTCACTGGAGGAACTGGAAGCTTTGATTACTGATCCAGATGAGATGCGCATGCAGGCACTGCTGATTAGAGAGCGCATCTTGGGTCCATCCCACCCAGATACTTCCTATTACATCCGTTACCGAGGAGCAGTGTATGCTGACTCCGGCAACTTTGAACGCTGCATTAACCTGTGGAAGTATGCTCTGGACATGCAGCAAGGCAACCTGGAGCCTCTCAGCCCGATGACTGCCAGCAGTTTCCTTTCGTTTGCTGAGCTTTTCTCTTACGTACTTCAGGACCGCTCCAAAGGCACTTTAGCTACCCATTTGGGCTTCTCTGACCTCATGGGAGTACTGAGCAAAGGGGTCCGGGAGGTGGAGAGGGCCCTTGTGCATGGCAAGGACCCTGTAGTTGACTCAGCGCAGTTCACCAAGACACTGGCCATTATCCTCCACCTGGTCTTCTTGCTGGAGAAGGTGGAATGCACCCCGGAGGAGGAACACCAGAAGCGCCAGACTATCTACCGCCTGCTAAAGTGCAGCCCCCGGGCCAAGAATGGCTTCACTCCTTTGCATATGGCTGTGGACAAAGATACCACAACAGTGGGACGTTATCCCGTGGGCAAGTTCCCATCGCTCCACGTTGTAAACTTGCTTCTGGAGTGTGGGGCTGACCCAGATAGCCGTGATTATGACAACAACACCCCGCTGCATGTTGCTGCCCGCAACAACTGCCCGCTGATCATGAGCGCCCTGATGGAGGCTGGAGCCCATATGGATGCCACCAATGCCTTCAAGCAGACCGCTTATGAGCTGCTGGATGAGAAGCTGCTCACCAAGAGCATGATGCAGCCCTTCAACTATATCACCCTCCAGTGCCTTGCTGCTCGCGCCCTGGACAAGCACAAGATTCCCTACAAGGGTTTCATCCCCGAGGAGCTGGAAGCCTTCATTGAACTGCACTAGGGTGGGAGAGCTGAAGTCCCCAGCCTTTCCCATTGCCTGTTTCACCCCGCAGAGGTAGTGCAGTCTGAGATCTCGGGCCATCCTTGCCTAGGTGTCGAAGGCCGTCGCTGTGCTGAGACGGGCTGTGAGCTTTATCCTCATCTGTCACCATCAAGCTGGCATGTGCAGGGGCAGGGGAGGAGGAGACTTGAGAGCTCATGGCTGTCCCTCGTTGTTGTCATCTTCAGGTACCAGATATCTCCAGTGCACTGTATCCAGAGAAGGCTGCAGCCCCTGCCCTTTCCCATGCCAATCGTCTCGTCCTGAGAAGGATGGAAAATGGAGATCCCTGGGACCTGCTGCCTCTCCCATTAGTGCTGGATTAACTCGACGTTAAGCTTTGGAGCAGCTACACATCACACATGTGCTCTAGCCCTTCCCATCCCAAATACCGAACAGATAGGAATGCAAGTGAGGAATAAAACATCTTCCAACTAATTCTTTCCCCACCCCGTTCTCAGATTTGGTGCAGTATGAGTCCAACAGCCGAGTGGCTTGTGACCTGCTGAGGTAGTTGCCTTGCATGGCAGTAGGGCTGGGTGTGCTGAGGATGTTGGGTTTTTTTTTCTCCTTTGGTTGGCCAAGTAGCAAGTGGTGTTAAAAGCCTGAGATTTCAATGATGGTCCATAAAGCTGGGTAATTTTTTCTCTTTTAGAGCCAGGCCCTATCTATGCTGCAAGACTTCTTCAATCCTGTAAGATCTAGTAAGGTCAGTTCTGGTTATATAGTTTCATCAATAGATGTTGGTTTTTATGAATGGGGAGGAAAAACTGCTACCTTAAAAACAAAATAATAATGTGGAGTTCAGACCCTCAGTGTGCCCATTCTGCACACGTTCACTCCCCCACGCGGAGGTCCTTTAGCTCCAGAGGTCAGCAGGGATTGAGCTGTTCAGGGTGGGTGTAGCCAGGTTTATGAGCCAAACCAGTGCACTTTGAACCATCTTTGAGGATGTGCTCTTGCTAGCCCTCTAGGATGGGAGGTACTTGTAGTGTGGGTGGTGCTTGGGGGGTTATTAAAGCAAGTGAGTGTTTGTGGCATGTTTGCATGAGGGTGCTCTGAAGGAAGAAAGAAAAGAAAGGTGCCTTCTTGTTCTTCTGAGGGTTATTAGTATCAACCCAGTGGGCTCTGTTAATTATCCTATTCTGAAAGCCTGCATGGAGTGGGTTGTTAGCATCTGGTTTTGGCTTTTGATTCATTTTGCAACTTTACTGCGGATGGTGCTACTTTGAAGATTGAACCTGAAATCTCATTTGGCTACTATTTGGGCAAGCTCCTTTCTTTAATTAGGATCTGCACGCAACTTGTTTTTCTCTTTAAATCCGTAGTCTCAGGGTAGGTATTTGCCTCCACTAGCAGAACCCTCCTTGGTGGTAAACAGCCTGTTGGTAAACATGATGTTGTTCCAGCAGTTTCTCTTCTTGCAGGGGGAGTGACTGGGCTTTGGCAGCCTGTGGCTCATTTCTTGGCCCCGGGCAGAGTGGAAAGCACAGTTGGGGGTGAAGCAGCTGCCTCTGAGCTTTGGGAAAGGTCAAGACTGGGAGAGCAGAACCCTGATAAACAACCATGCACTATATGCTACTGAAGCTTCTCTACTTGTATTTATAAGCCAGCATATCCATATGCCTCAATAATGCAACGCTTTCTGCCCCTTAAAGATATTGTAGATCTGCCATTACATTTTTGCAGTGTTAACTATAACGTTTATTTATAAAGCAAGGAGGTTTAACTTTTATTGAGGTGTAAAGTGCAGAGTTAGTTTAGCTACGTTCTTTTTTTTTTTTTCTTTTGGCTGAAACCTGAACTAAACTGCAGGAATGGAATTTGTTAATTTGTGAGCTGATAAGCGCTCTTAACTTTAAATAATAAAACAAAAAATGGCTGCTAGAATGCAAGTGCCTTGGACTTCTTGCTGGTAAGCCTCTATTTTCAGCTTGTTTCCTAGGGATGATACACTTGTGGGTATGGAAATACTGGGCATTTGCAATCAACAGGTGTGATTGATTGTTTCATTTCATCTGAATTTACTCCTGGGAGAAGCAATTTTTGCAATTGCAAACATTTCCCCTGAAAAAGGCTAACACTGACACTGAAGTGACACCTCTCTTTATATACTTTGCCTTATCTTTTGATGTAAATGAAATGGTGTGAAAGGATGCCCCTCTGTTGACTCAGGTATTACCTGCCTTATATACAGTTGGGACTGTGGGCACTGCAAGCAGAAAGAGAGATGCAGTGTGGCTATTGTCAACCTGTGTTTTTCAACCCCAGAGCTGTCAGTGGGAGGTCAAAAGCACATAGAGGAATTAAAGGCCCTGGAGTTAGTTCCATTCAAGAATTTGGATTTCCAAAAATGCTTGGCCTTCCCCAGGGAGAATGGGAGCAAATGGATAAAATGTTTGAATGTTTGTCCCTTCATTGATTGCTCCATCCTCAAAAATAATTCTTAACGGTTTCATCAGTGTTGCTGGTTTCTTATTCTTTTGAAAATGCTAGACACTGCATTTAAGCAGTGTCTGCAGATCTGGGGGACACACTTCTCCCAACCAAATTAACTACTGCTGTGCTATAGGTGATCTTCAGGTACGTAGGAGAGCAGCTGCCCCCGCAGGTACAAGGAACTGGATAGCCTCAGGACTGAGGCAGTGGCTGCTTGCTCCTGACTGTGGTGCGCTCTGGCTGCAATACCCTCCCGTACACAGAGGTGCTGGGAGGAGAGAGATGAGAAGGGAGTTCTTCCACAGCTGGGATGGGCAAGCGGCTCGAGCCGGGATCTTGTGATCAGATAGCTGGGGGATCCAGTCATGTACAAAAGCCTTACGGAGGAGACTACTTTGTGTGATAGAAAAGGGCTTTAAATTTTTTCTTGTTAACACATAAATAATATGTAATTACATATTAAGGACGCAGAAAGTAAGTGATAGTTATTACTGGGTGTGAGAAATCACGGTGTGAATTTAGGGGTAATTACAATGAACAATCCTTATTGTAGGTGTTGTCTGGGCCAGCTCCAGTATGTGGGGCAAAACAAGGAGATGTGGGGAGCAGTGAAATATTTCAGTGATGATTTCGTTATCTGAGGAATTACGTTGGAGAGTGAGTGGAGTGCTTTTTTCACTGGGGTGGCTGCAGACCCTCCTGTAGCACACTGCTTTCCAGGAGCCCTTCTGCACGCTGCCATGAACAAAATGTCTACCTTTTATTCCTTTCTTAAAAGCTAAGATGCGCTTTTCTCTCCGTAATACTGGTAATTGGCCCTCTTGACAATAAAGCTTCCCATACAGGTTTCTTTAGAAATGCAAAAGTGGTGAGAAATTCACGGGAGTTTTCGTGGCACCAGTTGCCGGTGCCTTTCTGTGGACGGCTTTGGAGACTCCTTGTGTCATAAGATCAATTTTTGCAAAGAAAGTGGCCTAGAGCATAAAAATAGGGGTATCCTATCAGCATCTCTCAGGTTCCCAGAGGAACTGGGGAAGAATGAGGGGGTCGCAGGCACACGTGCATTCTGGTGAAAACAAGGCCCTGGTGGCAAAGCTCCCTTTCCAAGGTGAGCAACAGCAAAGAGAGCCTTGAAAATGGGGGAAGAGTGAACCCTCCGACAGGGTTAAAACAGGGCTGTGGCTCTCAAGTGGAAGTTGCTCCCAATAAACTTTGAGCTTCTTGGCCCTCCACACACTATAAGCTTTAAAAAAACCCCAAACAATCTTGCAGTGTTTTAGTCTATGACCATGTCTTTTCCCTTTCCCTTTCTCCAAGCAAACTTGATGTGACTGTGTTAAGGTTGTTGACAAGCTAGAGCAGCTTCCAGTTGACCAGTTTTGCATTTATAGAAAGCAGAAGAGCTGGAGAAGGAGTGATACATGATGTTTTCTCCCAAGAGGAGGGGCTGTCCTGGTGGCTGCACGGCAACAACTGCAGTGTGGCAGGAATTGCACTAACAGACAACACCTATTCGAACAAAGGTGACACAGAGGAGAGAAAATAGGAAATAGAAGGAATCCAAGTACTTTGAGGATCCCAGCAGACTCGTAAATGAGTTAATCCATTGTCACTGGTCATTCGAAGTTAAAAGCTGAACTCTTTCAAAGCTGGAAGCCAACAACTGATGGCAACTTTTAAATAGCAATGCTTTTATGTGGTTCTTGCTCTGCTCAGAACAGAGCGCGCTTTGATTTGTCCAAGCCCGGTGTCTCGTGCTAGTTCTCAGCCAAGGAAATCCAGGAGGAGCTAAGCCGCCTTGAGGTGGGGGGAGGGAGGCAGAGAGACCTACAGACAGATCTGTGAGAAAGGGCCTGTGGCCTCTTAAGAGGAAACTCTGGGATTTAAATCCAAAACTGTGACAGCCACTGTGCTGTTGCAGTTTAAGAGTACGGGCACGTCAGCTCTCAGCTCCTACATCTGGGGTGCCCAGGAGCTCCAGAGCTTGCACTGATGTTCAGTCAGTGCCCAGGCTCTCCAGCATCATCCTGCAGTCATCCCCGGCCCCTCTTGAGGGGCATAAGCTGCTCAAAAACAAAAAGGCTGCAGCTTTCAACACAGGGCACTGTCCTCCTTTACACCACTACCTGCTGTCCTCTGAGGAGCCAGGACTAAGGAGAGACTCCCATTCTGCTCTCTCCTCCATGCTGGGGATTCGTGTCTGGGTAGTGAGCTTTATTTAGTAGGCTGGTACTTGTTTGGGAGGGTGTGCTTGGTGCAGAATGAGCTTGAGGTAGATTGAGCCAGAGAGGAAGAGTGAGAATTGTTCAGTGTTTAGCCTGGTGACCAGAGTTCTCCCTCAGAGGATATTAATGTCAGCTGAACAGTATTTTCTCCAAGAACTTACTGATGTCTGTCTTATACAGCTCTTGGTTGTAAGGCTTGAATGGTTCATGGACAAAGACTACAACCCAGAATTAGGCCCTGTGGGTGCCCAGCTTGGGTAGTCCCAGGTCCAGGATGGCCTGTAGGAGTCCTGCGCTTTGTCTGTCAGACCATGCTGGCTCCTCTCAATTTGAAATGTACTGGGACGGCTATTCAGAGTGACACAAGCGCAGGCACATCTGCAGAAGTACCCGAAACGGGGTCACCTCCCCTGTATCAATCACACTGGCCCTTGAGGTTCACCTTAATGAGGACTCGGCAGCTCTCGGGTTCCTTCCTAGGGTGAGGAGCAGGACGAAGGAGCAGGGTGAGCGCTGCCCTGCGGCTTGCAGGGGCCCCGGCACAGGGTGAGCTGACTCTAGAGCTTGTTGCTGTTGGCTGGGCTCTGCTCCACGGAGGTAGCAGTCCCATATCTAGTCATCTGGTGGCTTTGAGCTGACCTCTACTGACAGAGCAGGCAAACGGCTGCGGCCGAAGTTGTCAGAGGAAGAGTGTGGTGTCTGCAGCTTTGCTTCAGATGCCCTCCTTGTGTTAAAAGCTCAGTAGAGATCTGCCTGGTATGCCCCTCACCCAGGTCCTGCAGAACACATCCCCCATTCCTGGCCTTTCTCCACCCCTTCTGTAACGCTTTGCTCAATGCTTTTGTTTTTCCATCAAACTTTTTCCTCAAACTCCAGATAGGTGGAGTAATCTCAGCAGGGGGCATTTCTCTGTGTAACAGCCAGTCTGACAGGACCCTGGTCCCACTCTGACCTTTTACAAACAGGTAAGAATGGAGGAGTGAACACCTAGCTTCTGCCTCCGCAGACTTTCTCCACATCTCCCTCCTCTCATTTCACATTCATTAAGTATGTCTTTTTCCTAAACACAGCTTTACTGTAAAGATTCTTTTTTAGCCTTCTATCTGGTGTGTAATCTCTGTTCTTTAACAGAGTTTTCTGAAACACAAAAGTACTTTCTTTCAAGCCATGCCTCCAGGGGCGCATGGGAATTCTGTCTTTCACAAACAAAAAACTTCTCTCTCTGTAGTTTCAGAGGGGAACTGGGAAGAGTGATCTCTTGATGCCTCAGCCCAGAGGCCTGCAGTCTCTTGGAAGGCCGTGCAGCTGGCTTCCTGAACTTTCCTGGGTCTGATGCGAGAGGCTTGCGGGAAATGGCGCTGCTGGCGTCCTGTAGCAAGGGGAGTGCGCCACGCATGCGAAGTAGGCATTGGTGTGAAAGGCCGAGAGGATACTCTGCAATCCCAAGCAAAGAGGATTGCTGGAAGAAAACGGTGAGACCTCATGCTGCTTAGCACCTTGACCGGAGGCCACAGTGACTCCCCAAAGCATCCCCTAAAGATTTTCCCTCAAATGGTTTGGTCAGCAGCAGATTATGAAACACAACGCCTGTGTGGCATCTCCCATCCCCCTCCTCCCCAAAGGTACAGACAGAACAGTTTTCCTGATACCCCTGACTGCCCCTTTGCTAATTCTGCAGGAAAAAACCCCAGAGAAACACAAATAAATTAATGAAAATTTATTTATAAAACCTTCTAGTAGTCTCAGAAAATCAGGAAAGGAGTTTTATCAGTTACTTGAAAATAAGAACAAGGAAAATGGTCTCAGGAGATGGTCCAACAAAAAAAAATGGTCCAACAAAAAAGAAGGTCATTTTCTCCTGTGCTCCAAGAAAGTGGCACCTTTTACCCATAGTGAAACAAGAATAGTCCCCGTCCCAGCAGAATCACTATAATGTAGGGTTTGAAACGAAGTGTGTGTGTGTCTCTGGCCTTGGCTGACCTACCGCATCTCTGATCAAGCATTCTACTTGGTTTCTTCCTCGCTGTCCTGTGGACCTCGTGTGACAGTTTCTACCTGCATCATGTTGTGGTTCCCAATCTGAACCATTCGAGCGTGTTGAATGATGAGGGGCGGGACACCTCCTGGACCTGGCAGCATGTTGTAGTGGCCTGATGGGAGATGAAGTGGTTGGAAAGGAGAGGGACCCATCTGAGCAGGCATGGCGTGACCAGCGGTGGGAGGTGGGTATGTGGCAGGAGGGACAGCCGAAGCAGGGGGGTACCACTGTCGAGGTGGTTGTTCCAGCAGCTGTGGCCATGTTGCTGGTGGAGGCACCTGGGCAAGGGAGCCAAGGTTCAGAGCAGCCAAGTTCTGCAGTGTTTGATACCGTTCCCGATAGAGCTGTAGTTTCCTTCTCCGCGTCAGGTCCCACATGGCTTTCCTCTCATTGATCCTGCTGGAGGTAAAGGTGTTCTGCACTGTCCTGGAGAACCCAGGAGAGTTCTCATTCAAGGGCATCAGCCCACCGAGCGTGCTGGGAATCTGACTCCGCTCCAGGGGGTTCTCCTTTGGTACAAAAGGGATGACTGAGTCATGCTTGGATGGTTTCAGGATGGACTCCATCAGAGCAGTGTTTGTCTGAAACATACACAGGTCACATGGGAAGTTCTTGGTCAGCAGAAGGATGATGAAAGCAGAGTTTTCCATCGCATCCTGGAAGCAAGTCATATGGCTGCGTCCAGCAATGAAGAAGTCCTCGCAGAGCGTGGCACCATTGGGAACCCCCATGTTCTCTAGCAGGTCCTTGACCCGATGGGCAACAATCTCATCTTCACTAGCATGCAGGACAACGAAAGTGAAGAACTTTGTCTCTCCACCATCTGGCTCTGATGTGAGCACTGGTTCTACAGTTTGGAGAGGAGGCGGCCAGGCTGGAGAGGGGGATGAGTGGAGGGGAGGGAGATATGATACGTTGTGGGGAAGGGTTGAGGAGAAGGAATAGGTAGGAGGAAGGGAACAGGCTGAAATGGAAGCAGATGCAGAGTTAGAAGAAATGCCTACTGGAACACAGGAGTCTTCCCTGGACATACGGGCAGGACCAATATCCACTGTAGCTCTTGAGTCAGGAAGACCTGTAGATAATTGCTTTTCATCTTGCTTTTTGTCTGTGCTTGCTTTTGGTGCATGAGGTTCTGCTGCTACTGTGCTGGAAACATCACCACTTTTGGCAGGTTGGTTCATGGCGCCTAGCATGGGCAGCTGCGTTTCAGGAATAGAGAGAGTTGGATGACAAGAAGTGACCTGCAGAACCTTCTCCCGTTGGGGGACTTGGGCACCTGTGTCCTGCCCGGGATGAGAGTTGGGTCTGCTGGCCCAGCTTGTTTCCTGCAGGCTGTGGCGCTCTCTGTCCCTGTCGGGCTGTCCAGCACCGCTGGTGCTCCCTTTGCACAGCTGGCTAGGCTGGGGGACACGTTTGTGGGAAGACGGCTGGGTGTGATAAACAACTGTTGGCGATGCACTGATCTCAAAGTGACTGGTGAAAGAGGGACTCCCCAGGGAGCACAAGGTCCGTGGGCCTGAAAGCTCTGAGTTGCTTCTGATCTGCACTGGGGAACTTCTCACCACATAGTTTGGCCTGGGCATCTGGAGAAATCCTACACCCTCGTCAGATCTCAGCATCTGAAACTTGTCACCTGGGTCCATGCTGACAGCAGAGCCAAGTTTTTCCTGGTCCTCAGCTGGGATGCCGTTGAGCATGTCCCCCTGAGTTTCCTTGCTGGTGTTGCAGGCTTCGGTGGCAGCCTGGCAGGCTTTGTCCATGGCTTCATGACTGCACAATTTTTCCTCTGCCAACACTGAGTAGATCTGTGCCAGAAGTGCCATGGCACCTGCATCCAGCTCGGGAGGCTGCAAATCCTCCCCATCTTCTTGCACTCCAGCACCGCCCAGCTTGGTCTGGTGGACATACTGGGCTGCCCGGTTGTCGCCCAAGGCATCCAAACAGATTCTTGCATCTGTTTCTTGTCCCAGAGTAAGCAGGATCATGGCTTGCAGTATTTTGCTGCTGGGCCCAGATATCAAGTGCTTCAGTTGACATTTGAGGCTAAGGAGTTTGTCTTGTGGGATCTGGGATAAAACATTAAAAATGTCCTCAAAGCTTGGCTGGAGCTCGGTGCTCTGTGCCATCTCATCAGCTGGTGGCCCAGACGATGGACTGAAGCAGCATGGATGGAAAAAGCCTATCACAGCACTTGGAGCACAGGTTCGTTCCCCTGCGGTGCTCCGTGATGCCCTGGGCGCACTTAACGTTCCGCGTGATGGCCCTTCGCTGCTCAGGGGCTCGTCTCAGAACCGTGATATCTCAGTCCTGAGGAACCTGTGAGAAGAACACAGGACAACGTTCAGAAATAGCAATGTGGGGAGCTGGGGGGCTCGCAAGGCTTGCTGAGCTCCTGGGCTTTCCCTCACAGCTCTCAAGTTTCTGCAGCTACTCAGCGCTTGCAGGTCTGCCAGTGCTCCACGCATTATTCCAACTCTGTTATTAAGCGAAGAGCAAGTTTTTTGCATTCATGTCACATGAACTACAAGTGTTTTAAAATAATTGCTGAACTAATAACGTATTCAGGTAAATCCCAGTGTGTGTCTCCTCCAGGCAGCTGATTCCAGTGCTCTTGCAGGCTCCTTGCGACGGGCAGTCAAGGAATAAAGGAAATGCTTAAAGGAAACCCTTTCGGATTGCTCATGCCAGGAGGGTTGATAACCCACATGCATCCAGTGTTAGGCTGCCTAATATAATTGTGGACATTTTATCTCCATCCACATCTAACCCCTGAGCCCTGCTAAACCCTTGCACTCACCAGAGGCCTTGGCCCAGGGTTAAAGTGAACAGCAGAACTTGTTCCGAGCGGAGCAGAGGAGTGGGTGCCCGGAGGGACACGGCTCACAGAGCCTCCCCAGCCACTGACTGAGCCTGGTGGAAAAGCGTTCCCTATTTAAAGAGAGCACGAGCGAATGTCCCAAAATAGCTCGCAACTGGGGAAAGTTTATAATTTCTCTTTTTTTTTCTATCTATCTCGTAAAAATCCTCTAATTGCCTAATGAACGAGCTCGGGCTGAACCTGAGGAAGTTGCTGGTGGTTCTTTCCATGGAAACCTCCGATTCAGTGAAACGGCGGCGGAGGGAAGAGGAAGGGGCTCGGCTGCCGTGCCGAGCATGCTGCTG
>NW_010547861.1:0-5927 GCF_000687285.1 Phaethon lepturus | reverse complement strand
CACAGCACTGTTCCAGCTATTAGGAAGAAAACTAACTCTATCGTAGCCAAAACCAGGACACCTCGATAGATTTCTCTTTGATGAGTCTACTCAGTGTCTCCTTGACCCCACATAAATTTTTAGCATCCATAACACCCTGGTATGAATAAAACTTAGTCCCTAGATATCTATGACTAATCAGTCCTTTAAGTGGCTTCATTGACTTCTGAACTCCCACAGCAGTACTTAATTTCACTATTAATTTAATTTACCATCATCACATTTCACTGCTAGTATTTTTACTCAAAGCAGTGTACCCTACAGATGGTACTCTAGAAACACAGGCACATGATTTCCCTTCACTCTAATTCTTCATTAGGTTCAATGCATGACATAAATACCAGTAGTACATGGAAGGCTATAAAGGAAGATCAGTGACATGGTGAGGGCTGAAAAAATTGCATCAGAAGGGTTTAAAGATGAATCAAGGAATGAATGGGTGCAATACAGAAAGCAACTGAGTGACTTTATTCAATCCTGTTGTTGCTGTTGAGATGAGAAGTAAGAATATAACTAAAACCTCAGAGTAAACCCCCTTTCTCTTGACTTACGGAGGTTTAAACTGTCACAAATGTGTGATCACATCGATCAATAAGAAACGTGGTTGACGCACACACAAAGATTCAAGGATCCTTGGTGACATTAGTGACAGTCACACTTTTAAGTGAAGTATTAGTGCTTTTTCTACTCTGTATTAAATCTAATGACCACAGAGATTGGTCATTTATAGTCCCCTTTCATTAGCTAATGCCTGAGTGTCCCATGAGCATGCTGGATTTTTATGACCCTAAATCACAGGCTGACTTCTATTCTGCTGTAGCAAATCTGGGCAAAGATTAACAGAAATATCACTTTCAATTACTGTATTTTTTTAGACCCAACCCAAATTGTCACTGACTAAACTAGGCCTTCAATTCTGTGTGGGAATTAGCTTTCCTAAAAACGTAGCAACAGAACAGACCTGAGCAGATGACCCACAGGTCATCTGTGAAATACCCAGCTTGGTGAAATCTGTATTTTAACTGTGACCCAAATAATGAAGTATTTACTGTTATTTGTTAATTAGTGCTGTACCACATAACAAGCAGAAGGTTATGCAAAACAGGAAGCAGCTTCTAAAGCAACAGAGATACCTATTATGAGTTCTAATCACTAAAGAAAACATCTTTTGTAAGGGCTTAAATTCAGTGCTCTTGCTTTTCAAATCTTCTCATGAGCTAGCTATTACGAGTGTCGAAAGGTGATGCCTGTCAGCCAAGAACTACATTAGAGTCTATAATTGAATTTCAAGAGTTGTCAAGAGCAGGCTAATAAAATAGCTGCTACTAGAAGTGATGTATGCAAAAAGAAAACTCTGGTCTGGCAGGATGCAAAGTATGTTGTGTGGTTTCCCTATGTCATTTCAAATAATATGTTCAATTTTTCTGGGCTACATTTGTCTGACATTCTTCTCTTGTATAATAATGATTCATTATATATGATTTATTCAAGGACCGTAACTCACCTGTAAAAGCCTATAAATATTACTGGAGCTAGACATTTGCATTGTAAAACAAATGCGTAACACTGGGATTTATGAAGGATCTTTTTATGTTAGTTCCTTGACAGGAAAGACAGATTTTTCTGAAGTAAAACATTGAGCTTAAAATCATCTTAAAAATCTAACACAGGAAACAATTAACAGCTCTTCCTTCCCGGTATTGTTTAGGTAAGTTGACAATTTTAGGGAGGGCTCGGAGACAAAATATTCCTTGGCCATTCAAAATGGGTACAGCTATACTGTTGCTACATCAGTATTACTGGGAATGTTCTCATGGTTATGATGGTAATATATAATATCTACCCTGCCATTGTTTTGCAGAAGCGTAAGCCATTTCTGAGTAGAGCTCTTCAAAGTGGTGGAAAGCAGAGAGATGACATTGCTATGAGGAACAGTGAAAAGAAAAACATAGTCCCAGTTGGAACAAAGGCTGCACATTGTGTCAATGTACCAAGTGGTGTTAATGAAAGGGTGTGGGCTGCTGGCATCCTTTATTGTCCCTGCTAAACTAGTATGTGGGTATGGAGCGATTCTTCTAAAACCAGGGGAGAATCACAGAATCATAGAATAGTTTGGGTTGGAAGGAATCTTTAGAGGCCATCTAGTCCAATCCCCCCTGCCATGAGCAGGGACATCTTCAACTAGATCAGGTTGCTCAGAGCCCCATCCAATCTGACCTGGAATGTTTCCAGGGATGGGGCATCTACCACCTCTCTGGGCAACCTGGGTCAGGGTTTCACCACCCTTATGGCGAAAAAATTTCTTCCTTGTATCTAGTCTAAACCTACCCTCCTTCAGTTTAAAACCATTACCCTTTGTCCTATTCCTACAGGCCCTGTTAAAAAGTTTGTCCCCATTCATCTAGAGTACACCAAGTTGTGAGAAGCTGGTACCTACAGCTGGGCTGTAGGTCAAAAATACAGAAACGCAAACATTTTCCCCCAGTTGTGCTGAATAAAGTGAAGATCAAGATTCCTCAACCCTCAGTTAAATATACAGTGGCTGTTCATGACACCAGGCGATGCAACAGGAAGGCTGTCCTGAATTAATTTCTCCTGCCTGCTATTCTCTGCCTGCTCTCTGGCAAGTCTTATTATTTTTTCCTCGGTGCTTTTGTTCCCCTTTTGCCGGACGGGATAAACAAGCTTCCTAATTGCACCAGGACACCATGAGAACAGAAGGAATCAGGTATTACCTTTGCCCATATATACTTTTACATTTAGCTGCTCTCAAAGGAAATACGAGCGCAGCTACATTCTTGGTTCCATATTTACTTACATAGGGTTTTAGCTGAGCGTGCACTTTAACACCATGTAACACTCCTCAGGTCTTAAATGGAATCCATCCTTTAACTACAATTTGCTGCTACTGTCCAACCTAGAGAACAATAACAGTAACACCTGCAGGGTAGCAAAATGTTTTATTATACTGAAACATACTGTACATAGATAAGACCCAATGGTTACCTTTTATCTGTCCCATCAAACCAAAATACCTTTATTGTATTTTCCATTGGCTTAAAAAGAAAATACTAATAGAGATAATTTCATCATAAAATATATATATAATATAATGCTTTCTATTTATTTTATTCTATATTAGAAAGGCAAATTTGGAGATAGTGATATGGCTTAAATATATTAATATTTTCCCTCTGGGGAGCTTGTCTTCATATCTGGATACAACACGTGGAATGAGTTCAGGAATCTCTTTCTAAATGACTGCAGGTATCAACCCACATTAGATATAAATTCAGCATGTTCAACAGAGTGCCTGAGCTGGGGAAGAAGGGGGGTAGTGTGGGTTGCCTGTTCTACCATGTTTTTCTTTTCCTGCATATTAGAATTTCTCCAGTATATTATCTTCCTATTTTTTCCTCTGGATAATCCCAAGTTTGCCCTCCCTTTTTTCAACCATTGCCATAGTAATGAACACACCACTGTTTTATCAAAAAACTCATTTTAGCTTAGTGGAATTAGTCATCATGGCTGCTTCTTTAAGTTCTGGGAGAAATGAAGGAGAAAGAGCGAGCAATTCAGAGGTCCACCATTAGGGACACCTGCATTGAATCACCTCCTGGAGAAATCTCTTTCTCTCCACTAGCTACAGTGGAAGCCCAGGAAGACCTGGCTGGAAAATTAGCCCTTGCCAATCTTGAGTAGGTTCACAAGAGTCCTACAGCATCCAAACCTCCTACACCCTGTAGCCTCCGCGTATGTCGGGAGCTGCACTCTAAGCCATCTTCAGCCATTTGCTGCTCTCCCCCGGGGGCAGAGATGCACAGCGTCTAGTCTTCGCAGTCCTACAAGTTGTCCTACAAGTCGGCGTTTGCACAACAACAAAGCCAGCAGATTGTCAGGCTTAGCTGGGATTCCAGTATTTCTCTGAACTACAGAGGAAATGTTACCTATACTTAACAGTTCCTGACCTTGTTATAAATTGCTGAAGTACCAGTCAGGGAGGAAAGGGCTGCTATAAAAATGCACAGGATAAAAAGAAAATGACCTTTCAGTGAGCTGAAATACACTGTCTAAAACGACAGGAACAGCATCCTGTCCTGCATCAGACCATTTGTTGGACACTATTCCCACTTGCCATGTGTGCAACTGGCTTACCATTTTCAATTATGACTAAACAGGCCAAAACTGTACTATGTTGATACTAAAACAGTAGTGCTATGTCCTTGCCCATATTCCCTGTAAAACCCTGAAAATCTAAGGTAACATTATACCACAACTGCACTGTTTTGAAAACATCATGTCGAGCCTGTGCTAGTCAAACTTGCTGTTCTCTAGATGATGGTACACAAATGAGCACTGTGACAGTGAAGAGATCTGGTCAATTCTTGCTACTGTCACTTGAGCTCACTGGGAGTTTGGGCCAAGAAGGCATCATTACTTTTTAAAAATATATATGTTCAAAAAAGGCTTGTATCTTGGTTGTTGATAGATTCATTTTCCTGGATATACTGGAGAATGTCCACTTCATTCATTGTCTGAATCCTCTTTTCCTTTGGCTTTGCCAGTGGAGATGAGTTAGTGTTCCTGGGGGCAACTGCTGGCTTCTGAGGCAATGGTGGTTTTGATGGTACCTTAGGTTTTGGTTTGGAGGTTACTTTCAAGAGTTTCTCTAAATCATCTTCAACTCTGGAATGAGAAGAAAACATCAGTAACATTCTGGGAATTTCTGAAAAGCTTTTTGGTTTGTAAGAAAATGCATTCTTGCGAAAATAGAACTTTCTACAGGAAAGGATCAACTTGGATGAATTTCTCTTTTAGGAAGAGTTTTCCATAAAAGTTTCAATGTTACCAAAATAACAACTGTCTTTTTATAATGTAATTTTTCAGTTCACCATGCAAGTTAATTAATTTTACAGCATGTATGCAAATGTATAAATTAAAAGAAATTTGAAATTATCAAAATAAAAATAACTTGATCTAAGTTTGGGGGAAAAAATGCTTTTGCTTTGTAACAGGAGGGTTTGTTTCCTCAAGAGTTCAGAAATTTTCACAGGATAGTAAAATTTTTCACATTTGGCTCTGTTGCCTCTTCATCCCCATCCCCCAAGACTGAGATTGAGCATCCTCCATGCTCAGTCATGACAAACTGGAAAATCTAATGGCTTTAAAAATACTGTATTCACATCTGCCTCTAAGAAACTGAAAGAGTTTTGCAATCTGCGAATATATACAACAGCTCTTCTTTGGGGACTATTTCCTAATGAAATAACCCAAAACACCTGAACAGTTAAGTATGTTTCCTACCTTGATTGTTCGACCTTATCAGAAGACACAGCATGCTGTGCGTGCCCAACTGTTCCCATTGAGGCTGTTAAAGATGTTGAGAGAGCCCTTTTAACAGATAGTCTTGTGACTCCAAGAGGCCTTTGGAAAGTGAGTATGTGAAGGAAAGGGAAAGAAGGCTCTGAATGGCAAAGACGGCAAAGTAAAAAGGTAGCTAGAGAAGACTTTACAGGCCACAGTAATTTCTGCTCTGAATCAAAATAGTCTCTTGGTTTGGTCATCTGAGCGCAACGGTCAAACAAAACACCATAAGGATTAAACAAAGTTGTTAATTTCCCACAGGCTTGATTGATAAATAACTGTTAAGCAGTCAAAACCCAACCAGCAATCCATGCAAACCATCAGCTGTGTAATGACCAGCTGCAAAAACGAAGCTCCTGATAAAATGCATAGCTTGTACAGGCTTACGAACACACAACTTCCAAAAGGCTCTGCCCCTAACTGTAGCATACAAAATCAAGAAAGCTGAAGCATAAGAAGTGCAAGCAAAAACTTTTACACAGGTGTATCGGGCCTGCGCGGCCAGGTTTTGGTAGCGATGGGGG
>NW_010547860.1:15552-17400 GCF_000687285.1 Phaethon lepturus | reverse complement strand
AGGGTAGATTTAGGCTAGACATAAAGAAGAATTTTTTCACAGTGAGGGCGGTGAAATACTGGCCCAGGTTGCCCAGAGAGGTGGTAGATGCCCCATCCCCGGTAACATTGCGGGTCAGGTTGGACGGGGCTCTGAGCAACCTGATCTAGTTGCAGAGGTCCCTGCTCACTGCAGGGAGGTTGGACTAGATGGCCTTTAAAGGTTCCTTCCAACCCAAAGATTCTATGATTCCATGATTCTGTGATCATCAAGATCTTCTGCCCATTAGTGTCCTGGCTCATTTCAACATTTGACCTCATCTCTATTTTCTGCAAAGGTAGGCCAGTAGTCAGATGTTTGGTATCACCCTTGTCATATATCTCTTTACTTACAACTTTACTTCATCTCTAAGGAGCATGCACATATCTAAACTGTTTTGAGCTGTCAGTAGTCACCTTTGCGTTTCTCTTCACAGCTCTGTTCATACATAACACTACCTGCACCAGCTGAGCAAGTCAGAGCTGAGCACAGTCACTAAGCAAACACCTCAACAGAGACCATAGAAATTTGGCAACCTGTTCAGCCACCTGAAGAAGCAAAGCCCCTGTTTCAGGAGTGAAATATTCACATTCAGTAAGAAACCTCAAAATGTAATTTGTTTAAAGATCAAAATTATCTCACTCAGCTCTGTTGATTTTAACAGTTAGGGATGGACTGAAGTCAGAGGCAGTAATACCAAAACTTCACAAGACAAAAACATTCTCACATGAAATTCAGAGACAACCAATGTCAGGAAATCTTACAGGAAGGTTTGTCTCATGAAGATACATAAAAAGACTCTCCAGCCAAAGAAGACAAAATTAGTATAATGAAAAACATCCATGCAAAACTGTACCGTGTGCCCTTTGGAAGTTCATGTATCACTTCTGCATCTGCTAAGCTTAAAAAAAAAAAGCAATTATACATAGTTTACTTTTTTCACTGGTTTTGTGATTCTGCTAATAGTTAGCAATTTCTCATGAAAAGAAAGTCTTATTTGTATTTCAATTTACTGGTTACCCATGTAGATCTCAGCTTGCTAAGATTCAGCCTGAAGACACGGGGCTCTGAAAAAGAGACATTTGGGTAGTAATAACAATGAAAGATATCCTTGTCCTTTATTTTTTCTATGCCACCTTTGCTTTTGGGCAGGCAAGCATGTTGGCCAAAACAAACCTCATAGGCTTGTCACTGAAGGTCTCTCTGGATTCAACAAGCTATTTTCTATGGAGCTTGTGCAAAACATTGGTGTTCAGAAGTATTGTTTTTTCCGCAATAGCTTGGTCTATTCCCATCAGAGGCCTGTGACTGGGGAACCGCATTAAGACCTGCATTTACATGGTTCATCATGCAGTGTTTATACAGACCATCAGGTTTGGCTAGAAATGTATGTGTTTGATACAAGAACACATTCCTTGAGTCTGCACCTTTCTGTTAATAAAAGCAGAGCATCTTCACAAGTACAGTACCCTTCAGGGAGATTCATCTTTCCTGACTTCAGATGGTAACAATGAAGATATCTGCACCTGAGATTACTGAACTGTCTTAAGCTTCATTTACAGTCAACAGGGAAAACCTCTAGGGTGTGATTCATCAGGATTACTTGAGGTTTTACAAAATGATGAATTGCACTTAGAAGAACATCTTTCTCTCTATTGACTGCAAAGTGAGCCTGGGATGTTTGTGTGAGGTGTAATTATGTAGTGCTCCAGCCTGGATCATAAAAAGAGAGAAAAAAAGGAAAGAAGTGTCTTACTGGAATAATGCCTCATAATATAAAGGCCAGTGCTGGTACTTCAGGCCTCACAACTAATACTTCTGACTATGATC
>NW_010547860.1:0-15521 GCF_000687285.1 Phaethon lepturus | reverse complement strand
CGGCTGCCTCCTTTTAACCTGTTTATTGGGTCACTTGTAACAGCTTATTAGTTGCACTCCTGCCTCTTCTGACAACTGTTGGCCCAACTGCCCAAAACTAGTAGGATCTGATTCACGACCTTTCTTGACCTCTCATTAGGATTACAGCTGGGCTCCGGTTTATCAGCAACAGTCTGAAACGATTTTAATCAGTGTTGACCCCCACAGCCAAGCAAGCAACCCTATTAAAATTAATGAGATGGCAACCCTGTAAAAGCAGGCAAGACTGACTGATGGGGAAGCTACCTGATGGCAGCAGAGTCTCTTGACAAATCAGACACACTCAGGTGTCTTGTCAACTTTGCACTCACTTTATTTTCCCATGTGAGGCACCAGAAATAGACACTTCTGCTTCATTCCACCTAGCACTCACTTCCTCAGGGCGAACAACTGCCCAGAGCAATCCAGTCCTATTACTCTCAAAGGATCATATAGGAATTATGCAGCTATGCTGTGGCCATGTAATTCTGACAATTTGAAGGAACAATTTGCAGGAGAGTGAGACAAAAAGAAAACACTACAATAGGAAGTGGAAGCTTCCTTAAAAAGCTATCATTCCAGAAGAAATAAAGATGAACAACACTTTCAATCTGTGCATTTTTAAAAGCAGAATGTTGATTGTTTATGTCTGTTGAAAGTTCATCTTAAAAATAGTAAATCTAGCACTGAAGAATGTTTGTAAAAAATCTGAGATAGCAGTGGTGTCTCTGTAGAATTGCATTTGGGCACCTCACATTCCTCTGCTCCTCAATTGGTTGAGGTCGTCTTTCTTCAAAGCACATCACAGCAAGGGATTCCTTTTCTACTGAGAAGTAAGAAAATGAAAGATCATGCAAATTAAGTCTGATAAAGAGGAAAAATTAGAGTGAAAATTGTTCAGATTCTTATAGGTGCTGTTCTGAATTAAAGTTTTTTGGGTTTTTTTTTATATTTAATTGAAAGGTCCTTTTTTTTTTCCCCGCATAAGAATGGAAACTCTGTCCTCACATAGCTCTGTTTGGCAACCATTTGGAAACATTACAGAATGGCCTATAGATCCCGTGTACTTACAGCCCTGATTTACCATTCTTTGCCATGCCTTCCATGGCTTGGTGTCCCATCTCATGACGTATCACACCAGACAAAGAGGTCATTTTCAAAGCAGTATGCTAAAGACTTGAGTCCATAAACTCTTAGAATAAGGCTGGATTAACTCCACTGAAACTAGTAGAAAATGCCTCACATGTTGCTGGGATCTAATTCTGAGCCCTCAGTGTGTATGACCCCAGCACATATTGGACATTGGAAGTTCATGTTTCTCAGCTGATGATAAGTGCTGCTGATTGGAGAATTCCCACAGTTAACATCAGGGATGAAACTGGTGGTCTCCGGTTTTCCTCAGCTTTAATCCTTTAGCTGGTCAGGAAAGCTATTTCAGAGAGCGTTAGGGAAGAACACATGGAAAGGGGAAAGAGGCCTTGGTGCTATCCAGGTTTTCAAATCCCGAGGGAACAAACAGGCTGCAGAGGACCTCCGAAAGGGTGCAATTATAGCAAAATTGTCAAAGCTTTCATGCAGGGGGACTGACTCCGTGGTAAACTGGTGGAGAGCTGGAGAAGTAGCTCAGAGCAAAAGCATCTTATGTTTCTTATCAAACACTCCAAGGTTATCGCAAACAGCCTCATACATTTGTGCTGTGGGGCTCCATTAAGTGAGATTCCTTCCCCAGCAGCCCACACTGCCTACAAGTTTCTCTCAATAGCTTTTTGTCTGACCTTCTGGGTAATTGCACATGACCTATAATTGCAGAGTTCTTTTTTTTTCTTTATTTTACTCAGTGAACAAAAGTGTTGGCCTTAGGTTTTTGAGACTCACTATTTTATTTTCAGGGGCTGATATTAATATTTAAATGCTCTGTGGGTTGGGTACATTTATGTTTTGTACATAGGCAATCTAAAAAAAGGGGAGAAAAAGGCAAAAAGCAGCAACCATGCAATTGTTTTCAATTTTTAAATAAGCTGGAGCGTATTTAGACACCAGTACTTTTTGCAATTGTCTTAAAAAGAAACTTTCTTAGATATTGTGTCAGGTTTTATATTATTTTTGCAAACTGTAAAGAAAAATACTCAAGAATTCTGGTGGGTGCAGCGACCATTCAATTTCCCATACAACTATAACACAGGCAACTCCACCACCAGAAAAATAATATGCTTCAGTATTTCAGACTGAATATTTATGAAGGGTCAACAGAGTGTCACATTAGAAATTCTGCAGCTCCACTTGTTAATGATATATGGGGCGAGCTGGAGCAACCAAACTCAACCTTGATTACAGAAAGAAGGACAGAGTGGTAGAAGTCACTCCTGAGCATAACAGCCTGGGAAATTCTGTACAAGCAGCCAGGAAAGAAGCCGAGTCGTGTTTCTGCAATCAGGAAAGATAACAGGACAACTCAAGATAAACATGGAGGACCCAGGCAGTGCTCTGCAGCATCTAATAATAGTTTGTTCCCTGTACCTGGAGACAACCGGACTGTGTTCCGGGGGACAAAGCATGGAAGGGACGGGAGGCAAAGGGTGACTAAAGGCAGTTTACTTTATGTATTGTAAAATCTCCTTCTTCCTTCTCTTTCTTCCACATCTGATCTACTGAACTTTGCTTCCTTCAGACAATGCGAGACAATGTCCCCATCACCCGCATGTTCTCCCTCTCAAAATCAAACAAGGAAAGAAAGAAAAAGACAGGAACAAACACCCCGATCACGGGGGATGGGAAAGAGGAGTGAGGTCCTCTCCTTTACAATGGGTGTTGGCTTTGCACGGGACCTTTTTCCAGACACCTCAAGACTGAGATACTGACATGGCCTAGAAGCACGAGTTCTCTGCTGCTGGAGACTGAGCCAAGCTGCTTTGGGAAAGAAAGTTCGCAAACAGCACTAACGACGGCTGTCATTTAAGATGAGCATGGAAGTGGAGAGCATTGCTGCACTGTGGGTGTGACAAGGGACTGCGAGTGGCTACCAAGTCACAAGGCAGCAGCACGTCCCTCCTATGTCACTTTTTCTCCTTCATTCGGCAAAGCCATCACTCGGGCGTAACTAAGAGACTCCGCCGTAAAGAGTGAAGAAAGCAAGCAGGATGGTAAGAGCAAAGAGCATACAAAGAATACTTGTCTGTTTTAAACTAGTGGTGGGCCAGAAAACTCAGTGAGACAACTCATGCCTAACTATTACGTTTTTTTCAGCAAAACCCCACAACAACCTGTCTTTGAACCAACAGGACTCATGGCACAGCTCGCACTGGGAGAAAATATAGCTAGATTTGACAGAGTGTGCTCAAAGAGCTGTGGGAGTCGTCAGGCTCTTGTGACATGATCCTTTCTGGCAGCACCAAAATTCCAGCGCTGCAGCTCCTAGATACTCGCTTTGACAGAGAGAGAGAAGCAGAGTTCCACGGTCACACCGTCAGTGCCTTTCGGGGCCAGGGCAGAACGGCTGGGATGCCACCAGCGTCGGCTGCGCTGGCACTACAGGGGGTTGCCGTGGCAGTGAGAATTAGTAAGTTAATAGGCATTTGCTTGAAATAAGGTGGGTTTCATTTCCGTCAGAGTCCAATGTGAGACTCAGATCCCTTAGGATACAGGGACAGGATACAGAAAGCACAAAGCAGTTTAAAATCTTAGCATCGGTTTGGCTGCTTGATTCTGAACTACTATGTGGGTGGATGCAGAAATGAGGGAAGGAGAGGATGCTAATCAACGCTCTGCGGCTAGTAGTTGTTAATAGAGGAAAACCAGACTATTGGCATTGATTTTTATGATCAACTCTTACTCCCTTCTTGGAATCACCAATGTCCTGGGGATTTAATGTTCCTGAGGCCTGGGATAACTCACTCCGATCTTTTAGAGTAAAGATTAGGAGTGGAGGGAATGCATAAAAACAGTCTGTGATGATTTGAAATGTCGTGCAGTCATTGCTGCCTTCCAGCGTCTTAGGAAAAAATCAGTGCAAAATATTAAAAGTATTTTGCTTGGGTTTGGGTTGGGGGCTTTTTGTTTTCTTTTTTTGCATTTTTAAGTGCACCAACTTAAATTGTACAACGTATCTCACTGAATTTTATGTTTTAAAATTTTAAAATTTCTGCTTTATGGTACTAGTGATTTTGAAGGGAATGCAGTTATCTGGACTGCAGTCTCAGCTATAAACAGAATTTAAACTTTTTAGATCAGAACTCAAATGAAACACTTTACATTAGGAAATATTTGCAATGCTTATTTTTATGTCAGCATTTGGCCTGACCATGAGTGTTGGTTATTTATTCAGAATATTTTTCCCTGAGTGTTTCTACTTATCTATCCCTCTTACATGCTATATACTCTGCAGGCTTTCCAGGCAGGTTTTAAGCCACCAAAGGTGGCTGCTTATTCAGCTAAGACAGAGAGTTCTTAGCAATGATTTCTTAAAATAGTTAACTATTAACTAGTTGAATGCCTGATGAAGTCACGCATTCTGCCTTAGGTATTTAAACTCAAGGAGTGAAATATTTTCCTCTTGTTTATTTAGAAAGAAATCAGAAAAGTGATACTAACCTGTTTACAAGGAAAGCCAGGGATTTTATCTGAGAACCAAAAGCCTGGCTCCTTATTTAGCCCGTTACATTCTGGTTCTTTTCAACTTCAGGTGGCATGTCAATGATCAGCATTTTGGAGAAAAACCTAACAGCAAAACCAAAGCAACTTATCTGCATGCTTGACGAAAGAACTACTAGCCTGACTTTAAACAGTGTTAGTCAAGACACATTTCTCGTTGTCTTCCATTTTTCTCTCTCACCCTTATTTTCCCTCCAGATTAGTTCCTCTTCACTCCCCTTGTTTCTTCCCTTTTTTACTGCACATCCCTTTAACTGATTACTGTGGGAATATAGTAACTACTTGGTATGTTTCCTTACAAGTATATGCACTTATAACTGTCTGGAATTAATTTTTCTCCACTTTCTGACAAAGGAACACCCTATGTAATTGCAGACTTTACATTTCAAGCAGCATCCAACAAGCCACAAGGGCTCAGAAAGGGAGCTCTCCAGAGCAGCTTTGCTTAGGATTTGCTCCACTTCCTCTCCGTGGGTTTGCCTAACAAATAACGTGCGGACAGCCCATTCCAAGGAGCTGCGGGCGCCCTGCCCCGTGCAAGCCCACACTGCCTACTCGGGCAGATGGGTTCTCAAATATCATGCAAGGTATTTCTCAGCTATTCTGTGTCCACATTTGCTCATTTCCTACCTGCACAGATGCCTTCAGCAGACAAGAGAGACACAGTTTTACCTTCTCTCTATCCTCCTAAATGGTGACCTAATTGTAAAAGGATAATTAGATGCCCACTCTGAGCTGCAGCCTGAAGTTGCTGCTTCACCTGAGATGGGTAGCCATTGCCTTGGCCCGGGATCTCCTCTTTTACTGAAGCCCTGATATAAAATCAGACTCCAAGAGCTTCTTTTTCACATCACTGAAAATTCCTTTCTTTTTGCTTCTTTAGAGTTTAGCTTCTTTAAGGTATTTGGTCTTCCTCTTATTTTGCCATCTACTATCATTAGGCAGAGAATACGTTTTTTCCATGAAACAGTTGGGAGAGGTATTCTGTCCTCTTCCTTTCCCAACACGCCCCAAAACCTGCCCTAAGCTGTGGCCTGCTGCCTCTTGTAAAGGACTCGAGACTGACACATCTCGCAGCCTGGAAAGGTCCAAAGCTGTACAGGTTTGAGAAGGCAGTGATCTTGGTCGCTCCTTAGTGTCACGCAGGTGACAGCATTAGAAAAGAAGGAGTATTTGTAAAAACTCTCTGAGCTTATTATCTGGGTGGAGCTTGGTGGAAGGCATTTTTTTGTAAGCAGCACATCCAAAAATTTGGTTAGGT
Source organism: Phaethon lepturus (assembly GCF_000687285.1). Lineage (NCBI taxonomy): Eukaryota > Metazoa > Chordata > Aves > Phaethontiformes > Phaethontidae > Phaethon > Phaethon lepturus. The sequence goes on along the minus strand of NW_010547860.1, from coordinate 9,595 downwards.
TTGGTTTGGTTTCTTTGGATGGAGGGAGACTCAGAGACATTTCCACCCAGCAGGTCATGAGCAAGTTCCTTCCCTGTGATGGCCACGCATTGCTGTATGTGATCGTAACAGAGATCCCTCCAGCCAGCCAGCGTGGTGGGACAACTTCCTGAGGAACCGTGGGAGTGCTTCATGCCTACACTCACATTGTATTCAAAACTTAATCAGAACAGAATTTCTTTTGATTAAAAACAAGTGTTATGAGTCATGGACAGTTGCAAGGGACTTAAACTCTGTTGTTTGAGGCCTGGAGCTAGAATGAACTGGAAAAAACCTGAGGAAAAGGGTTTATGGACTCTTGTATTCTTTCTTTTGTTATTCAGCTGCTTGATTTAAAAGAAGATACTTTCTTCTTAAAGAAAAAGGATTTTAGCATATGATGACATTATTTACTCTGAGCGTACAGAGCCTTTTATGAAAGATTTAGGTGCATTTCTCTGAAGACTGAAGAAAACATGAGATTTAAAAGCAGTTTGCACAGGAGTAATGCACCAAAATTTTTGCAGTCTCCTTTATTTTTCTATGTCAGGTCATTAGTTAAATTCACTTGTTCACTTTCAAAACCAAAGTTCCTCATAGTTTAAGACAGCTTAGCTCTATTTAATAACAACTCAGTGCTATATGCAGTTAAGTTCACAGAGAAATACATTTTTAATGTCAACGAACCCACATTTTGAAAAGATATGATCTGAAAAGTGATCTACTTCAAAACAATGGGTCTTGAATAGTAATGACTGACAATCATACATTATATTTTATATAGACAGAGCTGTAAACATATTACATAAGTGATCTTATGCCTCTGAGACTGGTAGGGATTATTGTCCCTACTTGATAGGTGAGACAACTATGGCATGGAGATAATAAGCGACTCATTCAAGATGATGTACTATACAAACGTAAAGTTTGCCAATAGATTTTCTAATGCTCTAAGCATGAAGAATCAGCTATGCAAAAGGTTTCTAAATACTTAATAGTTAAATTCACCTAAAAAAGAGCTAAGAAACCAGGTCCACTACCCATTAAAAAAATTAAACAGTTTTGTACATAAGTTATTATATCAGTCTGTAAAAACCTAAAAAACCAATGGTGTGGACAACAAAACAGTAAGAATGGAAGAGGGAAAGATTCATGTGGTATAAAATACTTAATCTTGTAAAATTCCACCTAGGACTTTCATGGAAAATTCTCATAAGATGCATCAGAGAGATTCAATCCAGAAAATGCCCTCTGTCAGGTAGGCATCTTATGTTTGAACATGTTGTTTGAGTAAAGTATTGCAACTTTCCTAATTCTTGTAATCAAGCACAAAAAACTTCCTGCCAAACACCCACAATGTTTATAACTATCTATTTTGAGAATTGAAACAGTAGGTGAAACAAATTCTTGGACAGCTTGTTCTTTAAAATAGTGTTGTACATATGGATATCTAAAATGATGAAATAGAATCATTATCAATTTACCAGCATATTAAATAAATTTATATTAAAAATGCAACAAAAACAGTTCATATTAAGGGATATAGGCAATGTTACAAGCACAGGAAAAAGCACAAACTCAATGTCCCTAGTGTACTAAAGTTTTCCAGATGTTGACACTGTCTCAGATGATTAGACAAATGCTAATTCCAACACAAATGGCCAACCAATGAAAGAATACAGAAGCCATCCTATTACACCCAGCCAAACCATAGATGCAGCGCTGACAAGAACATATTTGCTCAGGGAGAATAAAAAAGCCACAGAGGAAGAGCCAGGAGTTATGTCTCCCTTGTGGTAGGCACTGTATACCCTTGTAATAAGAAGACTGTCTGCAACTCAGCAGGCTTACGTTTCATGCAGTTTGGCTGTAGACAGTGAAAAATAGGTTACTTCAGCCTTGTGAGGTTCCAATATTGTACAATTCTTGGAGATTTTAGAAAAAATCGCTGTGCATTTAACTGCTCATTGAAGAAGCAACAGAAAAATTACTTCACTCAATTTTTAAGTCTTGGAGACAATTCATGTGGCTACCTTCTCAGATGGGATATCTATCTGCAAGGGTAAAAAAGCACTGTAATGCACAGAGTTAACATTACATGAGGAGAGCTGTAGTCTAGTTTAACACACCTTCATTTTGCCAAGATGAAAATCTTAAGAACAAAACAGTTATTTACTTCACGCAATGCTTAAGTAGAAAGGTGAAACTTGCTGCCACAGGATGCTGTAGAAACCAGAATCAAATATGACCACAGAGAGACTGAATAAATCAGCGAAGGAAAAGACCCTTGGTAGCCATGAACCCAGGGTAGGTCGGGATGGAAAGAGGTATATAGTGGTTCAGGCCACTTATGAGAAGAAGGTTTTAGATGTCTACCTTACACATGATTAAGAGTACTTTACGCTGAAGCGTACATTGCTGTTTAACCACTGGAGAGAGTTATGTGACTTCTGAAGGTTGTTCAAGTGCCTGAAGGTAAACTGTGCAAAGCCACTGGGACAGGTTTCATTACCACAGAAGATCAGTGTTTTTAATGCTCTATGCCCGTGTGGCTAAATGGAGAAGCAACGATTGAAAGGCCTTGAGAAGAAAAATCCTTTAAATTCTTTGATTCACCCGCCATGTTCCTTACTCTCTAATAAGAAAGTGGTGTGAAGGAAGCCTTTATCTTGTTTCACAAAGTGCATGTGCTGGTGTTTTCATTATGCAGCTCAATAAGTAGCCTCCCTCCCCCTAAAAAATCAACCTCTCCAAAAATCCTGTAAACAGTATATAGATCTACATGCACGCAGAGATTTGTTTCTCATACAAAGACAATTTCAAATGTAACTGCATCACACCCCTTTGCTAAGAGATGAACTTTCGTATCCAGTGTAGGAAAATGCAGTCGTAATAATTTGTTTTCTGTAATAATTACTCCTCTAGGCAAAGAGTGATATTGCCATGTGTTTCCATTTAAAATATTCTTGCTTTACCTTTCTTTTTCTGCAAAATATTAGGAATCATTTATTCTTTCTGTCAATGGTCAAGGTTTACAACGACGTCTTGAGAACATTCCCACTTTTTTGATAAACACCTGTTTTTTCATTTAAAGAGCTCAAACTGTGGTCCAAGTTAATCAGCATATAGATTTGGACTTCCAGATGTAGGACATATTAAATCACCGCAGCTTTTAAGTATACAGGAAGTCCTTTTGCAAATGCTTACTGCATATGGTACTTTTGAAGTTGTTTGCTTTCTCTTTCCTCCTTCCCCCCTGCCCCCCCCCAACTTTCTCCTGTGCTTTTTGTTGGTATTTTATATGCCCCTTGGATAGTAATGCCATGGACCTTTGAAGGCCATTTAGTTGCCTAAATACAGGCAGCCAGTTCTGTGTCAGATGACATGGTTTATCCAAGATACGTGCATGGAAAGAGCAAACATGACACAGGCCGGCTGAGAAACCCACGTCTTGCTGGAACAGCAGGGGATGGGTGAGACACCAAGAGTGCCTAAAACAACACTGCATGCCTACATTCAGGCAGTGCATCCTGCTCTAAATGTTGGCAACATACTGCAGGGTACATCTGCTTCTGAGCTGGGTGTCTAATCTCATGTTATAGTCAGTAGTCAAAACTAGGCAGGACTCTTTCCACTCTAAAGCTGGCATCTAAATCGTCGCGAGTCGTGCCCAGAAGATCTGTTTCCCTCTGTTGAATATGAAAGTTGTAAACCTCAAAAGCTAGGTGAGATGAGTTGTGCCTTCATGTCCACATAAACTGATGCACTCTGTGAAACCTCCGGCCAAATCAAGTGTTACTTTGTATGAACACAGAAAAATTTGTCCCTGTATTACCTCATTTTTATTTAAAATTTTCTATGATTAATTGTGGTAACTACAGTCCTTTACTTTCCCTTAATTAGGGGAAATTAAAGGTTTTCTCCTTTTCCACTCATATTTTCATTTGTCTAAACACATTTTTCAGGAGTGAGCAAGTAGCCCATTCTGATTTGTGAACTATATAAATATTCAGAGTTATTTAGCTGCTCAGGGTCTTACAACCAGTATTAAATTAATTCTAGGTTCCCACTACTAGAATTTTCTGTTTATTAATAAGTTTATGTATGTGCCACGATGCAAATAGGATGCTACATGTTCTTTGCTGGGGAGTATATACTGCAATTCATATGGTACAAGTACTTTTACAAATGCTATAGTCATTGCAAATGTTTCACAGATTGAACTTTTATGAGATCATAGAGTAACTCATTATATGAAAGAAGCTTTAATATACTGCAGTCTTCAGTGTTGCTATATGAAATATGACATACACTTTATGTATTGTATATGAAACATATGTCTGTCCCATATAAGAATTAAGGACGCAATGCTTTCACAATAAACACCTGTTGCCAGTCTATCTAAAATATGACTATTGTTATCACATGGCGACTCTGTGACGCGCTGCTATCCCCATTTTAGTGAATATGGGGACGGTGCAGCACAGGCTGGCAAAGTGACACCCCAAGGCCACAGGGGAAATTTAAGCTAATACGGGCAGTGGCAACTTTATCACACATTTTAGCCTGCATTATCCATGCTCTTCACTTTTCAGAAATATATATTGTTAACCTGCATCTCTTACTTTTGTGGCTTAATGGGTGATTTCTTTATCAAGAGTTTTATTAAACATTCTTCTAAAATCTTATTATAATGTAGCAATCTTAATCTTTGGTGCATGTATTACGTGCAAGATAAGGCTTATTACTTAAATTTGATGATCATTGTAATGTATTCATAAGGAAGAAATTAAAACCACTTGTTTTTTAAAAAGTTTGCTATTAGTGACTCATATGGGGTGAATATAAGAGGGTATTGAAGTCGATTAATAATGCTGACAAAATAATTCATTGGTTTGCTGGTTTGCACTAATCTGGACAAATTTAAGCAGGAAATCGGCAATGCTGCAGTGGCTTCCCTTTAGGAGTGAAGGGACAAAAAGCTCAGCTAGTTTGAGAGTGGCTGCTCAGTTTACCAGAAAGATTGTCTGAAATGGCAGAGGATCAGACTCAGTGACCCAGGAAGTTTTTTCCAAGCCTTTACTCCGCATTTGAACTTTCATGTTTCCTGCTGTTTGATTACTTTCCTTTTTAAACTTCTTACAGGGAGCCTCCAGCGGTTTCCTTTCTAGCTTCTTATTTTTGTTTAAAGAGGGAAAAGATTATGTTTAAAGGTTGAAGGTGGGTTTCACTGAGCTGTCATTTCTTGATTCCTTGCCTTACTCCTTTTGAGTCCTCTTCTTTGAGTGGGTATTTGTCTATTTCTCATTAATTCACTCAATTCCACTGACGAGTTTTTCCTTATAATTTGCTGCATTACTCATTCTTTCAAGGCATTATGTGTCTGGAGAAAATGAAATATAATGCAGCTTCAGTGAAGCAATGTAGTTCTGCTTCTTCCTTTCTTCTTCCACTCATCCACCTGAGGTATGTGCGTGGGGCACCAGCCAGAGATTTGAGGAGGATTTTGCAAAACCAGAAGAGTCACATTTATAAAGAAAGTCCGAGAGACGATAAGTCACCTTTATTAAAACCAAGCCTCTGGGATTATTTTTTTTAAGCTAGGAGAGAAGAAGCTATCATTAATTCATCTTTGTAAGGTCAAAAGTAAACAAAACTCTTCCAGACACAATCTGAAGTATTAGGGACTTATCCATCGGACCTTATCCATACTCAGCCCTGAGTGATATGAAGTCAAGCAGAGGCTCCAGAGCAGGAACTCCTATGACAATCCACAACCCTCTTGTTCTTGCTGAGGGAGTAGAGATAGAGGACAGAGGATCTGAAGAGTTTGAATGAGGCTGTTCCAGATTCTGCTTCTCATTTACAATTATACACTACTGAAGTGATGCAAACTGGGAGAGAGCTTCTTAATATGTACAATAGATGCCAGTTTGGAAGACTCTTTTTAGATCATTCTCCAGAACTGAGGAACAGCAACTCCTTTTCTAATATGGACTAGAGACAAGAGGCCAGCTGCCATAAAAACATGGTCCAGGTTAGGTCTGAAAAGCATCAGCTGGATCATCAGGCACTACTCAAATCTTGGAAACTGCTCTTCTCACACCAGTTACGAGTTGTGCTGATTCTCTGATCACAGCACAGATCTGGCCTATAATGTTGCAGAATTTCCACAGAAAATGTGTGAAGATTATTCCTGATGCAACAAAGTACTGACCAAAATCCGTTGCTCATGACACCTATTCAACAGGAGTGCAAATAGGGCCCATTATGTATCTGGGAGCAATTCAAAGGGAAATAATGAGAAACCTATGTGCTAGACTTAGGAAGTAAAAATTGAAAGTTACTGTATGAGAATGCAAAAGAAAACCTTCAAATTTTGCATCTTTCACTTGTTTTTTTTAGGAAAAAAGTAAACAAAAATGAATATTTCAAGTAGCTCGTGCATTAAAAGTAATCTCACACATGCTTATAAACCCAACCCAAATGGCTTTTTTCAGGCAAAAGCCCATTCACTGACAGAGTAGTTCTTGCCTGAATAAAGCATGCTGGATTGACCCCTCTTGTACAACATAAGGCAGGATTCAGTTCAGGATTAGGATATCTGAAAAAAGATAGTATTAGCAAAAGGCTTGCAGTTGCCTGCTGGTAGATGTTTAAACATAATTTTAGATGCTATAGGGTCTTCTGCTTGGACCTGCTTCTCTAGAAGATCTTCCATGATTTCTATGTTATGGGTATGCTGGATGTCCTGGCATGTCTCAGTTGACATGAGGCACCTACCTTCAGGCTGACTTTAGCAACTGATTTTCTCCTGTAGCTCAATCAGACACCTCAAATCACATGCCTTAATCTGTGACTGAATCCTGCTCCCATATTGTCCAATACATGACTGGAAAAGAGCCATGGTGACGTTACCTGTGGAGTTCTAACACAGCAGTAAATCAAGCAAAGAACAGAAGCATTACTTAGCAACTGCAGTAACGACTGACAATAATTCAGTTGGAGCAGTTGCACTGACCTGTGAGAAGTGATGAGTGGATAGTAAGACAGAAGAGAGATGAAGCAGAAAGAACATTTTGTTGACGTTTTCTCTAAATCACCTGATTTGACAAGGAAAACCTTCTCTGAAAGTATAAAACACATGAACTAAAGACCAGGAGGCTTTCTGTCCTATTTTTGGTGTTTGGTATATCATATGTGCTATTCAGATACGTGGACAACTTGAAGACCATGTGGCACTTGTGTGATAAAGCTTCGCATAGCACAAAGTCCCTAGTTATTCATAAAAGAAAGGTCATAGAAGCAAAGGTAGGTTGATTGAAGGAAAGTAATAGAGATGTTCACATAAGAAAGTGTGCAGGACAGATGCACGCATATTATTAGAAAAATTCACGATGAGTCCCCATGGTGAAATGAGCAGCAGGTGTCGGGCTGCTGCAGGGGAAGTTAAGCAGGCGGTTTGAAAGGGCAGATAGATACCGTAGCCCTGGGACACATTCATTATAGCAGAGGAGATGTGAACGCTCCCTTAGCACATGCAATTACACTCTGCTGATTTGAAAACAACTGATTTTATTGTGAAAAATAAAGTTATGAGTGGCCAAAAAGCCCAAAGAGCTTTTGATATTTTCTGAGGGCAACAACTTTTCTGTGAAATGGAAGCACCAGACAAGTCTGGAGCTATTAAAGGAGGGCTTCAGGGCAGGCATTATTCTCAGACTGCAGGACAGGAGCAGTGGAGAGTGCCGGTCAGACGAAATTCCCAAAGGCCAGAGGAAGGGGTTTTTTATTCATAGAAGACAATCACTGAAAAGGAATAAGATGGTTTTAATAACACTGGTACCTCTACAGAATTAATATTTCAGTTTAGATTTTTCTTAAATGTCTCCAACGCATTTATCTTATAAGGTGGCAAATGAAATCCTATTCTAGTGAAGGCCGAATAGTGCTCCCCAAGAGATAAATTGAGAATAAATTCACTGACCTCAGTGGAGCTAGTGTGGATTATACTATCGTGTCATGAAATGAAAGTATAGTCTGGCTCTTGCTCTGCTAAGCAAGGGAACTGTCAACTTTATAAGTGAAACCAGCCGCATAGCAACAGCCTGGTTTCCCTCATCCAACACACACTCTGCTTTTAATTTCCATTTGTATTAAGGAAGCTTTATTTGGGTCATTAAGCATTTCTGTATTAGCGCATCTGCCTTTGACTATAGAAACCAGTGATATGGCTTCCAAAAGTAGCAGTCATGTCAGCAGTGAAGGAAGAAAAGGGAAGATCCAGGAGAACAGCTTTAAAACATTGTAAAATGTGTTAGTTATAACTAATTATTTTAATCCATATATTAACTGGCTGAAAATACAAGATGAGTTGCAAGATTTTATAAATACATCAAAGACTTCTGGTTACATCAAAAGACATTCACATTCTTTATCTATTATGCTTAGGGCTTAAGATTTCCTATTCAAACCATTTGCCATTTTTCCCTTTGAAGAGCAGATGCTCTGAAAGAGCATTGATACTTCAAAAGAATGTACCTTGTACATGGGGTAGCACTTCCTAAAAATTTTGTCTTACACTCCTCGCTCCCCATCTTGCAGAAAAGAAACATGAAACTAGTTAATACCTATTGTCAAAGACTCCATCACCATTAAGTTTAAAAAAATTTCCTCATATTTTGCTCCACTTCATCCTGTTCTATACTCGTTTGAGAAATAAGAAAAGCCTGGATTCACACCTACTTGCACAGAGGGGTAAAACTGTTACCCTTGCACTAGTTTATGTTGCTAAGCCTCATGCTGTATGTGGGAAACCTTGCTGCTCTGCAGTCTTGTGCACTTTTACTTCTGGAATGGTCAATACATTGAAGAAGCTCAGAATCGCTCACCTGAAGCTGAAATCAAGTCAGCGTTTTAGAGACTTTTCCCATAAGATTTCAGTGAACTTTGAGGTCAGTCCCTCAAATGCTTTATAAGTCAAGCAGATCTGAGAAGCACATCATAGAAACATCACAAGGTAAGGGGAAATGAGATGTTTTTCCCCATCATACAATACTAAATGGCCTTTGAATTTGGAATATAGGGGTGTCAAGGAATGTAACTAATGAGCGGGAGACAATAAAGAGGTAGAGAAAGCTGTATGACTGTCAGTGAAGAGCAAACCAAGTCAAAACTTGCCAAAGGGGCAATCCTGCTAAGGAAAGGTTGCTACAGAGGTGATGTACGCAAGTCCTCTCAACTTAAGGAAAAGCAGAGGGCAATGCCCACAGAGTGGGAGTTCCGTTTGGGTGTTAGGAAACTCTGGAAGGCAGGACGTATGAGAAACGTCGAAGGGCAGTGCACAGTGCTGGAGCAGGAGCTCAGAGACGTTGTGGGATCTCCCTCTCCAGAGGACTTCAAGACGTGGCAGGACAGTGCCAGGGCTGACGACTGGCAGTAGCCCAGCGTTTTGAGCTAGATGACTCCAGAGGCTTCCTCCAAACAGCATTTCTGCAACTGTGTATTTTGGTGACTGAAAGGCAGCATCTGCTTAGTATCACCATGTATTTTCTTAGAATACATATTATATTATATA
>NW_010547859.1:0-1358 GCF_000687285.1 Phaethon lepturus | reverse complement strand
CATCCCATCCCCATGGCAACACATCCTGCCCACCCAGGGCGCCCCAAATCACAGCCCGGCCCCCCGCGCCCCGTGCTCAGGAGCCGGGGTGGGAGCGTGTGTGCACGTATGTGCCAATGGGGACATGCGTGTGTGCGGTGTGCACACGTGGAGCTGCGTGTGTGCGCACGTGTGCACACACACGTGTGGATAAGTGGGTCAGCGCAGGTTTGTGCGCCCCACTGGAACACGTGTGTGTGTGCACGGACATGCACGCCCATGTGTGTGTGCAAACGCGTGTGCGAATGCGTGTCTGCGTGTCTGCGTGCCCCTGCGGGAATACGCATGCGTGTGCATGCGCCTGCGTGTGTGTGCAGCTGCATGTGTGCACACCCCTGCACAAATGCCCATAAGCGCATGCACGTGCGTGTCTGTAAGTGCACGCACGAGCGCAAACACGTGTGGATGCGTGCGTGCCTGTGCGTGGCTGCACGCGTGCTCACGCACGTGCGCGTACGTGGATGCACTCACACGTGCGTGCAAGCTGCATGCCTGGGCGTGGACACGCACGCCTGGGCGCGCGTTGGCGTGTGCGTGCGCCCAGCTGGTCTCCGTGAGAGCAGTGACACTCGGTGACCGCAGCCCGAACTGCGTTGCCAGTCGTGGGTGCCACTGGGGACACGGGTGGGCCATGCCGTCTGCACCCAGCCGGTCAGACGCCAGCATTAATGAGCATTAATTACCCCAGCATTAATGAGCATTCATTAATTCCTATGCCCCAGCGGTGGGGATTTTCCTGGAACAGCCCCACAGACCCAAGATGGGGTTTTTTTAACTTAAAATTCAGGGTTTCCTGCAACCTGGAGTGACCAGTTCCACTGCAGAAAATCATCACTTGCAGCTGATGGAAAAAAAACCCCGTTTTTAGGGGACTTTAGCCCCAACCCAGGGATGCCCAGTTGCAAACTGGGCTGAAAAGGGGCGTTACTGGGAGCGGAGCTGCTTTGTCCCCCTGTCCCCACCCCTGTGGGTCCAAGGTCCGACACCCTCCCGGTCCTGCTGCCACCCCAACAGCATCCACCCTGGGGGGGGCGGAATAGAGTGGTCTGAGACCTGGCCACACTTCATCTCACGTCCTGCTCACTGAGCAAAGCAGGCGATGGCGCCAGGAAAGCGCTGTGCAAGCTGATGGAGGATGCTCAGCCCCCCAAAACCCCCCTCCCCGCCTTCCTGGGGAGGGGTCAGTGGGAACCACCCCCCCTATTTTTTTCATGCAGAGTCCTACCCTCAGCTGGAGGACACGGCGCCCCGAATCGTGGAGCACCCCACGGATCTCCTGGTCTCCAGGGGGGAACCGGCCACCTTGAGCTGCAAAGCTG
>NW_010547858.1:9557-11485 GCF_000687285.1 Phaethon lepturus | reverse complement strand
GCGGGGAGGCACCCCATGGCGCCCTGGTGTGCGCCCTCAACCTGCGCCCTCCGGCAGGGACGCCTCTCCTGACGGGGGGCCGAAGCATCGGCCGCGGGATCGCTGGCGGGACACGAGGCAGATCGGCACCGAGAGCGCCCTGCTGTGCACCACGTAGCTCGTGATCAGCGCCCTTGTACTGGTGACCCGCCGGTGTAAAATCGGCTGGAAAGCAGAGTTGAGAGGACGTGTTGACAGAGACAGTTGCTCAGCGTGCTGGATCAGGGAGGCTGGAGCCAAGCGGGGAGGAGGACTGGTGGGACAGGGTCAAAGGCAGCTTCCGACTTGCATTCCCCAGTAGACCTGTGCTGTGCATTATCGGGGTTGCAGGGCCTTGTTACTCACCCAGTCCTCTTGGAGAGAGGAGGAGAATGCAGATAAATTTATGGCTTTAACGGGATTTTCTGGATAGAATTTTTTTGGTAACTTGTACGTCAGTAGGGAATGGTAATGCTGCACCCCTAATGCCTCATTCCTTGGCCTTCCTTCTCGTGCAAGCTGTGGCCTTTGCCGGTGGCCAAGAAGCCCTACAAGGAGGCCTGATAGCTAATGAATCTTTTTTGTAGTGGGTAGAAATGCCAACAGCAGGGTAATGGTTTGAGCTCTTCTTTCTCTTGTCACAGGAGCTTGTCAGAGTTAATCAGTATGGACACCTAGATTGTTTCTGCTTAGGTGAATCTCTTGCAAGTTTTAAATGTATTTCTGACTGCTTTGGATTTTATTGCCAACATCTGTTTTAAATGCTTTTGGGATTCAGATGCTTGAGTACAGTTCAACTGTGTATGTCATAATTTTTCAAGGTGCTAACATTTTCAATTTGGATGATAACTCTTAAAGAAAACAAAAATAAAAAGGAGGGGGAGGGAAAATGTATAGAAAAGCTTTTAAAGTGCCCGTGGTGATAATTTTCTTTCTCTTTCAATTTCAGAATGATGACTATACAACCTCAGCAAATCCTTCTTTTAACTCATGGGTATCAAGACTATAAATGTTTCATGCTATCACAACTAGGACCTCACCTCCTCCTCTTCCTCCTCCTCTTCCTCTGTAAATGGGTACGATGCATCCAGTTCAGTTTGTTTACTTTACACAAACCTCAGGAGTTAGTTGACTGAGCTGCACATCCTGTGTTGTGCCAAGCGGAAGCACTGTGACACCTGGACAATGAGTCTCTTACTTCATCCTCTACCATAAGGACTTAGCTGGCCACAATGAACTGATGTGCCCACCACTGTCATGGTGAGAATGGGTATTTTACTAGCACATTTACACAACTTCATTTGCTGCTGAAAACCTGTATGACAAATCATCATTGTAAATTATTACATACAAAACTTAATGTTGGTTGAAGAGTATTAAATATTTAACATAGGTTTTGATTTATACATGTACTTTTTTAATTAAAATGTAACTTTTCCTACAGCACATCTTTTTTGATGTGGAACTGAGGTATACTATATTCTGTTGTAAACAGAGTGGGAAACCTGCTTAAAACAAGGCTTCTAAGAATAGAGTAGGGTACTATTCTTGTTTTAAGATTGTAATTCAGAAAATAATATAATATGAGTCATTGGTCCCTGGGCCTTGATTGTACAGTCATATTTACTGATACTATCAGTTGTAAGATAACCCTGCTGTTGAGTTGAGTTCTTTCCAAAAGAAAAATAATTTTGTACTCCTTGTAAAATAATAGTCTGTATCAACTATGATGAAGACAAACATTACTGTACATGGTATTTACAAGTGTCAACTTGAATTCATCAATTGCACAGGAACTGACAAAAAAATCAGAAAAAAGAAATCGAAGTCTTCCATTGTATATATTGTAAAGGAAAAAAACCCCAACCAACAGAAAACCACAAAACAAAATGAAAACAAAAAAGGGTGAA
>NW_010547858.1:0-9526 GCF_000687285.1 Phaethon lepturus | reverse complement strand
CTTTCCCTGGAATGAAAATGTGGGTGTTTGTAAATTCTGGAAATCTCTTTCTATATGTAATAAACTAGATACTGTTTTATCTGCTGTAGTGTTTTTTGGGTTTTTTTGTTTTCTTGGTAAGCTGTCCCAGATATCTCAAATTGTCCCACCAGGTTTCTTTGATTTTTCCATTGTGTGTAATTGAGAATGGCTGTGGATCACCATAGCTTAAGAATAAAGTCAAGTGTAATTAGGTGTGGTAGGGAGTATGCTTCCTTGAATTATTTCATTAAAGCTCTTGTTTCAGTTTTCTGGAGAATCTTCAGGATACAACCCTCCTTAAACTTAAGTTGTTGGAAGAGTTCACAGCAAGTGAAATCACTGGAAGCCGTAGGAAGACTTCAGCATAAATTTTAAAAAGAACGGCACAGGTGATTGTCTGGAAATCAGTGTAAGAGGAAGGATGAGGAAGAATTCTCCTGCAACTCTCCTGTGCAGATAGAAATTCTCTTGTACATAGCATTTGCAGAGCCTTAATTCTTTGTGGGACAGGAAAAATACTGAGAACATGGATTTCCAAGTAAAACGTTGTTGAAGTGATAATTGAACTTGAAGCCATGTCAGGTCTCTCTGATGGTCCCTCCTCCTGCTTCTGCAAAGCAACTCCATGGAACACTGCACATTCGACAGGATTTTTGTTATCGGGAGAAGGCCGGCACTCAGAGCACCAGCTCTGCCTGCAGGAAGGCTGTCAAACCCTCGAAGAAGGGGTTTCTTTCCCCTGAGATGTTTACAATGCCTGGGGTGAGGCTGCGGTTAATGCCATGTCCTCTTCTGACTGCAGTAGAGATGAAGGGGCCATTGCACAGCTATTTTTCACCTCTCCTTTTGCTGGAGGCTTACCATTCCCTCAGATCTGCTGGTATTGTGGCACATACATAACCACTTTGATCCTGTCAAGTCAAAATAATCACTTAAGAAAGGACTTGCAGCTTAAGAATACTTAAATCATTCTAGATCACTGGGAACAACTGCACAAGTGGTGATGCCGGCAGATTTGAGGATGTTGTTGCATGGTGAGGCTGCAGCCTGAGAAAGACCTGCAACTGCCCAGGATGCTGCCTATGGAAATCTTGGCCTTTGCTGACAGAACAGTCTTCTCCCGAAGAGGCCAATACCAATCAGTAAGAGACATGAGGCTTTGCTGCTTTTTTATGTAGGAAGGGGCAAATCAATCCGCAGTAGCTTGCCTATTACTCTTGATGAGCATTGCCGGGTATTTTTCCAAGGAACCATTAATATCTAAGAAGCCAGCACTTGCTTTAAAAAGAAAGCTGCATGCATCAGACCAGTATTTAAATTTTTGAGTTGCCCATTTTAACTTTATCTTAAGATCCTTCTTTTTTGTTTGTTTTTTTTTTTAATGGGGTTTAGTTGCAATGAAAACTTGCATATATTCTGAAGTAAAAACATAAAAAACCCTTGCCCCCAATCCCTTTGCCCACAGCCTTCTCCAGCTTAATGAATTAACATAAATGTTCACTGTGTTGATTTGGTTGCTAAATATTAGCCCGTGTTGATGTTAAAATGCCTTGGATAGAACGGTATTTTATGGCCGTTGTGCTTTGCATTGTTTCAGATGATTTGCATGCTCTAGCAATTACTGAAATAACAAGTTTGTAGGTCCTGGAGGATACTGTTAAGTTTTAAAAGGCATTAGTGAGTACATTTAATCCTGGTAGAAGTATTTCGCAGTGATACATCTATGAGCAAATTTTGTTCATAAAAGATGAATTTAAAAAAATTGTAGGAATTGGCAATGGTCATTACAGAAGGGAATGGTGGGCGGAGGATAGTGCTGATCTGATGGGTTTCCATTCATGGTAATGGTAACGTACATCCAGAGAAACAGCTTGTTGATGATGTTAACGTGCATTGTTTTTATATCAATCGTTATTTTTTTCCTGGTAAAATTAAACATGCCTGTTTAGCAAATGTTTGAAAAGGCTTTTGAAGCAAAATGCATTCATAACCAAACCTGAAACTCTTGATTCTTTTCTTGCATAGATTTTTATTCTTATACATTGAAAACTTTAATAACTAGACCATTATGAAATGAATCCTTTTAAATTAAAGCATAAATACCTCAAAAATATGGTATTATACTATCTTACCCTTTTACAAATTCTTTTGTTCTGTCTGCCCCAGAAGAGATTATAATTTCTTTGAGTTTGAAAATGAGCAAATGGGATCAGTCCTGTATCAGCTAGTAAAACTCAGATCCTCAGGAGTCTATTTTGCTTTGAATTTTTTTCAAGGGGAAGTTTCTGGTTATTATTTGAGTTCCTTTCTGCCTCCATTACTGGGACAGCTTCAGTTTACAAAAATTCTGTACTGAATGCATTTATTAGTGCTATTGGTTGAAAATTAATGGGGTTGGAAAAAACGATTGAAACAGTCTCCAGGAGTTCAAGCAACACTTATACACTTGGGTTTTTGCAAGGATTGCTGTGTTCAAGCTCAATTTGATGCTGAGTTGACATGTATGTTGTGGAACTCTAAATAAATTTTCGTCCTTCTAGTCTCTGATATTAAGCTATTTGATTAGTATTTAAAATGTCATATGTCTTACTAACTTTTTTCCCAGCAAAAGTACAAATTCAGAAAGCAAAAAAGGAAACGCAGGCCATGTTTATAAGCATGTTCTAGTGCTGTAGCCTTACTTTCTGCATATTTAAGAACTAAGCATCCGTGTCCATTTTGCTACCAGCTGACTTTTAGCTGAAGCTATTATTCATGCCCTCTATTACACTCAAGGGCTGTGTAATGAGTAGTGTGTGCTTAAATGGGTCCTATCAACTTGGCGTGTGCCGTATTTCAGTTACATAACTCTACTCTGCAGCAACAGATTAATGCAGCAATATGAACAGCCTTCACATTTGCTTTTGAAATGATTAGCTGAAGCTAGTACTTGGTAGCAGCCTAAGTACAGCTTGTCAACTGTTAATTGAATCAATCTGGATAGATGTTTGAGGGCTTTGTTCTGCAACTTAATTCACCTAAACTGGCTTAGTTTACAGAAGCAATACTGAAAATAGTGAAGTTGAGGTGAATCTTTTGCCCATCTCTTGTGTGACCTTCAGCCCACCTTTGGGTGCAGCAGATGGGTTTTTTTTGGTTTTTTTAGCCCGCAAGCCTTGAGGCTACTTCACTGATGTAAAGTGATGGTATTCACCTTTGTCCAATTCACCTTGTATTTGCCTGCTTATTAGTAATTTCATTGCGCTATAACTTTGAAGGTACCATAGATGAGTCGTTTGTGAATTTATCAGATACCCATATTAAATTCTTCAGGCTGTAGGATGGAAAATGCAAAAGAGTGGAAGTGGAAGAAATTTCAGGGCTTTTAGTTTGTAGAAATGCTTTCTTTTTTGTCTTTGTACCTCTAAGGGATACTAGTCTCAAAAAAGTTGAAATGAGGAATCTGAGATGGGGAGGACTATGATCTGTCATACTTGCTGCTTTCTACACATACGTTCTGAAAGAACGTTTATATATGAGAGGAAAAGCTGGAGGATAATCAATGACTACTTGTGAGAGCAGGAGTTATTCCAACCTGAAAGTATTTAAATACAGAAGTTAGAAGTTTTGTATTCTACATTTGGACTAGCAGGAACAGGATCATCAAGCGCTAGTGTGTGCCTGCAAGGGGCAGGCTCAGCTGGTGCAGAAAACAGCCCGAGCGCTCTGCGGCTGTACTGCCAGGCCGAGGAAAGCTGGGTGCGAGGCCTCTCGGCGGCAGCGGGAGCTCGAACACCTTGCGCCTCGCGACGCTCGCTGGGAGCGTGTTTTTCTGTAAAAGGTTCCGTGCCGTTCTGAACTCCTGATCCGAATCGGTAGGTGGTTTGAAAATTGGTACTTGCCATTGCCCAAGGGCCAGGGAAAAGTCACTGCTGGGAAATCCCCTGAACACTGCACAGCCTGCAGAAAGGCTCTGTCAAAACTCCCGCTTCTGCCGTGTGGGGACACTCGACAGTTATAGCTGGAGAAAGACAGTAAGAGGAAAAGATAAAACCTATATGCCTTCTGTAGATTAAACCAATTGAATGCATCTCGGAGAAATCAAGTTATCTGTAGGCAGATAAACCATATTGAATCAGAACAACAGGAAGAGGAGTTGTTCTGTGTCATGGCTTCAAAAAAATGGCTGTGCTTTTTCAACGACTCTTGGGCCCTGCTTCTATCTATAGAAATTGAAGCACGAATTGTTTGGAGGAAAGGGGCCTGACTGGAGAACTCGGCTGCTATGTTTGTAGTGTTGCAAGGAAAAACTACTAAGGCAGCAGTGCTGCTACAGAATTGATAAAAATTTTAAAAATACCAGGTGATGTCTCTGATATTTTAGCCAGTAGTTATTGAGAAGGAAAAGTTCTGCCTTACAGCTATGTTCCTGTCTATCCAAAGGCTTGTGGCATTACAGTATATTGTATGCTGGAGTCACAATCTCTGCCTTTCTTTTATACTTTTTAATTTCGAAATCCATCTGGCATGGTTTGGCTGTTCGATGTCGTGACTGAACCCTCCTGGTCTGGAGGCAGGGCTGCCAGTCCCTCCTGCGGCGCGTAGCTGTGCCGTACAGGGCCGGGGCCGGGCGCTCCGAGGGGCCCTCCTGCTCAACGGGGAAGTGATAGCTCCTGTCTCTCCGGCTCTTGTTTTGGGGTTTTTTTCTGTTTTAATCAATTATTAATTAGGCTGAATACAATATCAGTTACGCCATGAATTATTTATTGTCAATAAAATACAATAAAGTTGAAATGTCAGGGGTTTTTTCCTCAGTTTCTGGTGGACAGTGGTACTGTCCTGTTAGGTTTCCTCACCGCAGTGGTAGTGCTCTGTGTTCCACTTTTTTGAACGTTAACCGAAAGAAGAAATGATAATTGTAAGCATTGGTCAACTTACTGTTTCACCTTCAACTGGTGACTTCAGAACAGCATTTCCTTTTTCTTTAAACTGTTGTTTGGAAATTCGGTTAAGGCAGGAGTTTGAGAATGACAACAGAAGTGCTCACATACCCCCATTCTCTCTGCGGTCAGCTGAGGTGGCTGCAAGGCACACTTGTCACTGTTTTTTCCCTCAGGCTGGATCTTCTGAAATCAACAACAGGTTGTTGGCTTTTGTTTTTAAAAGGCTGATGGAAATAAGGTGAGTGTCCAGTTCCTGTAGTTGCAGTCTCAAGCCAAAACATGGATTGAGCCCATGAAGGGCCTAAAAGTGGTTGTCTTTTAAATACTGATATGACGAACTTCAGACAAAAAAGGGTGTGTTTTAACGACCTTCAGATACTCCTGCGGTTTCAATAACTAGAATTTGATTATCTTTTCCCCAGAGCAGCCTGAAGGCCCTGTGCACTGAATCTGTATGCTTTTACCTCCTCAGAGGAGGAAGTCACTGCTGTCCTGCCCAGCCTGCCATTTTGCCACAACATCTGGCTTTCCTCAGCTATGTGGCAGAGTGATCTAGCTCATACTGTCGGTGTGCCTTTAGCAGTAGCATGTTATGCATTAATTTCAGCTTCTTCACAGTGCGTCTGTGACTGCCGTAATGCAGCCTGCTCACGGAGGTCTTTGCCAGCTTGCCTTACTCATTGCGGTCCATCTCCTTCATCTGCACTGTCGGTGCCGCCTCAGCGGAATCCCACAGGAAAAGGTAAGCTGAAAGTCTCTTTTCCTAAATGTGCTAGGAAGCAATTTGCCTGGGCTGCTTCTTTGTCAGGCTTTCTCTGTGCGAAGTGTTCTGGTAATCTGTTGGCTCATCACCAGTCTCCCAGTCATGTGGCTAATCCTGAGGGTTGTCATCTGAGGTGAACGATAAGGAGAAGGGTCCGAACATGACACGTGTATGTGAAAGATCAAGAGACATCTGCCTGCTGTGTTATTTTTAAAATTAGAGCTAACAATGAGACACCAGTGAGCTGTTTGTTCTTACCTCTTCCAAAACATTGTATGAATGTGGACAAATCATTAAATATTATTGCCTTAGTTTTATGTATGCAAAATGAAAACGAGTTTTACTTTCTTCACGGAGCTTTTAGGAGGATTAAGTAAAGAATAAGAAGTACTCGACTCCTGCAGTGCTGGGCAACACAGAAATGCTTGAAAAGGAACTACGTAAACTTTGTTGTTGCAGAACAGTAATATTATCCAGCCCTTCTTATCTCTCCAGATTTCAGTGTCCACTTCAGTGCTTCCTCTGTTCTTTTTATTACCATCTTGCTCGGTCAGAAAAGTTGATTGCTGGAAGGTTTCATTCTGTGCTTCGTCCAGCAGTCCCTTCCACTCTCGAGTTTCATTATAACTGTTGCCAGTCAAGGTGTTCTCACTAGAAGATAAGTGTTTTAAGCCAGGTCTGCAGTTTTTCTGGAAAAACCTTCTTTGTAATCTATTAATGGAAGTCACACTTGACCCTGTGTCTCAGGAGACCACTGCTGTTCAGGAAGACCAGTGCAATACCTGCTGAAGATATATTCAAGTGATCTTTACTAAACAAAGCCTATAAGCTAAATACAGAAGCTTAAAGCAAGTGTATCCTTAAATTAAGAATGGCTTTATACACATATATAAGTGCTTTGGGATGTCTGTGTTTGTTTTTCCAGCAGTTTCATTGTGAGAGCTAGGAGTTCTAAAATGAAGATCTTAAAAGCTTCCTTGAAGACATCGTGCCCTTCTCCACTAACGTTTTGACTTTAACTAGCGATAGGACGAGAGGAAATGGCCTCAGGTTGTGCCAGAGGAGGTTTAGATTAGATATTAGGAAAAATTTCCTCGCCAAGAGAGTGGTCGATCATTGGAGCAGGCTGCCCAGGGAGGTGGTGGAGTCACCATCACTGGAAGTGTTCAAAAAAACATGTGGACATGGCACTTCGGGACATGGTTTAGGGGACATAGTGGTGTTGGGTTATCAGTTGGACTTGATGATCTTGAAGGTCTTTTCCAGCCTTGATGATTCTGTGACTTTGTGCCCTGTCAAAACAGAAGTCACAGTGAGCTAGCCTTGCTCCTCCTCTTAATACCTCTTCCCAGGGACACTTCAAGGAGGGAGCTTCTTATTGTTGAGCTCCTCATCTCTTCACCTTACTAGTGAGCTCCACATGCCTTCCTGAAACTTTTTCTTTGCTTTCCTCTTTTCTGTGAAGCACTTACAGCACCTGAGTGTTCTTTGACTGCTATATGCTGACTTTGGGAAACCTTTCCCTCTACGTAGCCACTGCTACTGCACTACCACAACATGCCAGCAAAACTTTCTGGACATGTACTGTGAGCAGTATCACTGCATTGACTTGGACATAAATGACCCAAGGATAGGGGAACGTCTGAAATCCTCAGCTTGAAATTGCCACTGAAGGCAGTGGGTCCTGAAACCACCACCTCTCCAATTTCACTGTGAGTAAATGGACTTGTAGCATTAAATTTTTGGGGGGAAATACGACCATTTTTCCACATCATAGGATTATTTTTGTTTTAAAAGGCTCTGTCCTCTCTCGTATCTTCAGCTGGAAATGATGGCCTGATGGAATACTGGGTGGTTTTACCTGGTTGAGTAATTTTGTTCCTGACTAGATATGTGGAATGATTTCACTTGAAATAAGGCCTCCAAAATAAAAAGTGAATTCACTTGTTTGGCTTTTTTTAAGCATCACTTAATAAATTCAATTTAGAACATGATTACACAGGTAACAACACTATTTAAAAGGCAGAGCCTTCCAGCGTGAAACATAGCAACCTACTATTCTGGCTTTAGAAGAAGAGAATCAAGAAACGAGAAGACTTAATGGCTCGGAGAACATGCTACTTTCTTTTTGATGGGATCCAAAATGAATTTATTGTTCAGATCAGAGTCTCTTTCCCACAGTGTGTATGTTGCATACCTTGCTAACTGGCAGTGCAGTGAAACTGTTTCCTAATGAAACTTCCATCACTGTAAAATAATCACATATCCTTGCTAAGCAAATAACATTGTCATAACTGTGACATGGGTTTGTCAGTCCATTTTCTTAACAGTGTTGTTATATAAGCGGGTTGTTTGTCATATATGACAGTAATATAAATTGATGCCGAATAGATTAGATCTTTTAAGGAGAGCTGTGACCAGTGTTTCTAAGAATTGGACTTTTTGGGGTATTTTTTGTTTGTTTGCTTGCCCTTTTTTTGCTGCTTATTACATTTGTGTGTGTGCAGAGCAGAAACTGCTTTGAGAAGCTTGTCAGTGAAGTATCAATGGTTGATCACATTACAATAGACATTCAGATAGGTGGTGTCTAATAAATTAATATTTGATCTTTGTGTAGATAATTCAAGTGTCGCTTTCCAGCAATCAGCAGCTCTTCTAGCTCCAGTGATCTCCAGAAGTTATTTTGGGAAATTACAGGAAGTACGTGCTTAGTCTGAAAATAGTTAAGGCTCATTCTTAAAAAGAGGAGTTAAGCCATGAATGACTTACAATTCACAGAGATAACTGTCATTATATTATAATACTTCCCTAAAAAATATTTCAATAGCTATAATGAGAAAGAAACAAGAAATGAAACTCAAAGGAAGTAAATTACAAGTCCAATGTGCTCAAATTCTCCCTTTGTCATCTTTGCATGTTTTGTTGGTTTCAGTATTTCTGCATATTCTTTTTCGAAGCAAACTTTACCCAGCAAAAAAGAGTTAGATTTCTCATGCCTATCATTTGCATTCCTTGGTTTCTTCTCTGTTGTTCTAAGGTTGACGAACATAAATTTAGATTGACTTTGATTTAACAGCCTTAGTGTTCTAGTCTAATTCCACCTTTAGTGGAACCTGTTTGGTGCTAGTGCAGTACTGTGATCTAAGTGTAACACTGTATGCATTTTCATTCACTATGAAGGAAAATAATTCAAAACCAAAATTGTGAGAACTCTTAACGCCGTGCCTTCAGAAACAGGTTTTTACCTTACCTCCTGTGCTCCTTCACAGGAAATGAAAGGTCAGGAGCATTAAAATAGGACTGCTGATTTTGCTGCAGTAGAATACAATACCTCTGTATGATCATAATTTTAAATTACTTCTCCAACTTTGTCACTGCCAAAATTAATCAGGACAATGTATGTCAGAGTGAACTGAAATACACAAACACAATAAGGCATCCTGACTGTCTAAGACAAGAAAAAAAAGCGTTCATTTCTGAGAGGAGCTGAATTAACAGAAGATAATTCTTTACTGTATGTAGTCCATAAGGTATTAGTGTGTTGTTTTGTGTTGTGTTCTCTTTAAATAATGAGACTTATCATTAGACTGGTTAGAGGAGGGAGTTCAATGTCGTAAGGATTCTTTGTTTGGACGTGAGGGGTAAAACTCATGGTTCCCTACCAGGCTTTTTTATATGATAACGGGAGCCATACACGGGTTGGTGTGGGAGTATGCTGTGCACAGGCTTCCATAAACCAACGTCATGAGGCACACAGCAAATAAAGACATTCCAGATGATAATTACTGTTCAGTCGATCCCCTGTTTTAGAGCCGGTTTA
>NW_010547857.1:0-24680 GCF_000687285.1 Phaethon lepturus | reverse complement strand
GGTGCCTCCCCGTGCAAGGCCTGGCCCGGGGGCGGAGGTGCCGCCGCTCCCCCGGGAGGACCTGTCCCAGGTTTTGCTTTTGCTGCTCTAGCCTACGCGTGCTGCGGTGAGGGGCCCGTGCCTTTTTTGGACTTACACATCAGCCTTCGTTAGCCTGCGTTTCAGGGTGCTGTATGCAAATCAGAAGCCGCAACGCTTACCTGAACAGGGCAGGTCAGGAGCTGATAAAGGTTGCTCATAAAATACCCAGCCCGAGGAAATTACTTCCTTTTTCTTTTGCCTTTTAGGGCCATTTAATAAAGGGGCACTCTGGAAAAATTACTGCAATCTCGATTGTCACATTACTTATAACGCTCCAGTGACTTGTGGTGACTCCACTGTAAATCGTATCTACAAAAGAGTTAGGGTTTTCTCTGGCAAAGCTGAGCTCCACTGCAAAAAAATCCACTTGCATCCCAAAACCTCAGAGTACAACTGGGAAAGCGCATTGGTGTTTGAAGAAATACCACTCACTTTTAATAATAGGTGCAAATTAGTTAGAATATTGCTGCATGCTACGCTTAACATCTCTGTACAGAGACTACAACACCTAAGGCAAAGTACACAAGTTTGGCCTGGTAAGTGTTTGGGGTTTGTTTATATTTTCAAATGCATATCAAGGAATTACATCAAGTACACCAAGAGGCCAAGATCATACCTTCAGTATTTTTCCAGCTCTATGTATTTATTCAAAGAGAACTATGTATCTTCAGACACTTCAGTACAAAAGCATAAAGAGTATTGGCTGAAATGTCTTTAAACTTTATTTAGGCCTTTCAGCTGAACATTTTCATAGGGCTATTTCTGCTCATACTCTCCCAAAAGGAACCAGTGAGAGTCAGTAATTTTCCAGTATGAGTTCAGTTGCAGGAATTGTACCTCAAATTTCACCTAAAGCAAAACATAAAATCGTCCGAAGTCACAACCAAAACACACTGCATTGTCACCTTCAGTGGTTCTCTAGCATCTCCGCCTGTGCGGCACATCCTTCTCTTTAACCTACAGTAACTCTGTCAGTGGCCTTCAGAGCTTAGAGATGTTTTAGGTTTGAAGCAGGGTATCTGGTCATAAGGTTTCCTTGTTAAGTTTCCTTACCAAGACGGAGGGAAATGTCCCTGCAAATTGTCACTTGGCATCATGACCACAAGAAGAGATGACCACATGATCATCAAGGAGAAATCCCTCAAGACCTATTCTGCTCTACAGAAGAACCTGAACATTTCTCTACTTTGGAAATTCACATCTATTTTCCTCGCAAAATCATTTGGAGGCTATGTACTCCTGTACTGATGATGTCTAGTTCCTCTCTCGAGACAAAGCTCACTTAGTTATTAGGATACCTAACAGTTTATCTTTCAAAAAGGTATTTCTTTTGAGCTTAAGAATATCCTGGATCTCACGCTGGATTTGTCCAAATGTCTTGCACAATGGCTACAGATAAGAAGAAAGTGAGATGTAAAATATATAATCTGGATCCTCTGTAAATTCATGTCATCTGTATGTAGCCACTTCTAAGGTATTACATCAGTTCAGGTGTTACAAACAAAATTGGGCAGAAGGACACGGTAGCAGGTAACAATTATGCTGTGCTGAGGAGCGGTGTGCTCCTACGCCAGAGAAGTTTTAAAACTCTTCAGGAGGACCCACGTCGCTCTGTGCACTGGGAAACAATACCAGACCTGCCGTGGCGGGGTTCAGCGCAGCTCCACTAAAACGAATAGCGCTCTGCTCAGTGACAGGCTTGAAGCTCTTGGGCACAAGCCAGCAGCTCGCTGATTGCCCCTGTTAACACCTTTTCTTCTCAGAGAGGGCCGAGCTGGTCAGTGAACAGTGCATTCCCACCCTCTTTCCCCCAGTTCTGCCCTCCCTTCCTTTGAGCTGGTATCTGGCTCACAACAGGGTTGGCCTTTCAGATCTCTAATGTAGTAAAAACTTGCTCTTTTTTTTTTTTTTTTTAACTGGGTTAATATTCCCCCAGTTTAACTCCGCTTGCTAACAAAGGTCAAAGGAACAGGAGGAGAACGGGAGCCGCGGAGGTGGGGAGGGGGACACTGCCTCCTCTTGGCAGCAGAAGCTGTCAGGTCTGTTCCGCTTGTCTTCTCTAGTGGAGAGCTTGTTGGCCCTGTAATCTCTTCCAAAATGGTTGTATGGATGTGTGTACTATTGTGCTTTAATCACGCAAGCTGGCTTTTGCAGAGCAGGATGCTGAGCATACGTTTTATTAATGGATTATAAGAAGCCTTTAGAGGAGAGATGAGGGCAGGGTTTGGTTCTTCAGAGCGGCTTTGGGAGCGGCAGGCAAGTCCTCTGCTGGGGGGGGACCTTCTCTTGCTGACGGGATCAGACTTCACTGCCCAGAATTCCAGGTGTCTGAGAGCTTCAACGTGAGCCAGCCTAACGCTGCTCATCTCGGCACTTACTCCAAACACCTTTTTCTCACTGAAATATTACTAGTTAAATGTTCAGTGAACATTCTTCCTCCGTATTTATGCACGTGCAGGGCAGGAGAAGGATGTTTGGATGTTTTCTTTTGTTTTTTTTTTACAGGCATACAAGCTATTCTATAGCCTGGTGCTAAGCATAAACTGATCTTTTTAAGTGTCCGGCATCACCTGCCATTGCACATCCTACCACATGATACCTTTGGCTTCTTATGACGCTTCCTTTAGTCTGTTCTTTAAGGCAGCTCTGCCCACCCATTAATCATAACTCGCTTTGTTTCTGCAGCACTTTGTCGTTACAGTTCATTCCCTACTCTGTTAATACAGGGCCTGTTGCAATAGGACAATGGTAACTGTTTTAAACTAAAAGAGAGGAGATTTAGACTAGATATAAGGAAGAAATATTTCACAATGAGTGTGGTAAAACACTGGCACAGGTTGCCCGGAGAGGTGGTAGCTGCCCCATCCCTGGAAACATTCCAGGTCAGGTTGGACGGGGCTCTGAGCAACCTGATCTGGTTGAAGATGTCCCTGCTCATTGCAGGGGGGTTGGACTAGATGGCCCTTAAAGGTCCCTTCCAACCCAAACTGTGCTATGACTCTAGTACCCAACATGTCATTTGCTCTATTGCCTTTCATACTTCTCAATTTTCGACTGTTTCCAGTGTCTAATCAAAAACCCGGGCGCGTGGGAGATAAGGTCTCTCTAAAGCCCAAGTGGCAGAGTACTTACTCAAAGTATGTCAGGGTGAGCTTGCCCTGGCCACTTTGGGACTACAACAAAAAACTTCCTTTTACTACACCAAAAGAACTAGAATTAGAGGTATGTTCAGGGAAAATTGGTGCTAAAGCCCACAATTGAAAAAAACCCCACAACATTCAGATAAGGAACTGGCTCACCCAACTCAACAACTCCTTCATTTTCACAACCCAGCTTTAAGCACCAGGCACCTCGTTATGCCCCACTGCAGTGGAGTCCTCTATGCTTTTTTTTTTTCATCGGTATCATGAGAGAGAGCGGTTGTGGTTGACACTTTAGAACAGATGCTACAGTTATGCACTCACCCATAAAACTACATCAAACCTGGGAACTTAATTAGTCATTTAATAACTAAGCTTAAACTAAATGTATGTTGACTTTGGAAGTACATTTGCATTTGCTGGTATTACCAAGAATGCACACGCATAAATTTAGCTGCTGCAGGTATATTTGAAAATCAAAATAAATGGGCAGACATCTTAAAAAATAATCTTTTTTCTAGCTGTTGAATGCCTGTGAAACAGGAGGTAGTCCTTTGTTAGCGTATTAACTAACTACGTGCTGAAAAAACACAACTCCCAAAAACAATTACCTTGTTATCTGGGAGCTAGGAGAGGGTCTCATGGGCCTGCAGATTAGAAAGGTGTGTCCCTGTGAACATTCTCACTTCTTTCCCAGCCTTTCAGAAACTTTGTTAGGAGTTTCAAGCCCTACACAGATGGAAAAACAGAAAATTGCATTGTCTTTTCTTGGCACTCAATTTTTTTTTCCTTCTCCTCCCAGTTCTGCTTTCTAGTATTGAGACAAAGAAAGTCTCAGAGTTATGAAATTCTTTGCTCAGTCCCAGAGGGAAGAAACTATCAGGAATAATAAGTAACCTTAACTTTCATTTAGGTACATGTTGTTTCAATAGGTTTCTTGTCTGTTATTGTAAAACAAGAGAGAATAAAAATTCAAATACTGCTCTTTGTTGGATTTTTCGGGGTGTATCATGTAAATACAGCTGCATTTTCCTACATCAGAATAGAATTTGACCTACAAATTTGACCTGCTATCCACATTAAAATAATGTTACTCTTGTGGCACAAAAATCAAATGACAACTTTAATTTATTGTATGATTTTTTCCTGATACTCAGACTTTTTTTTTCACTGATGTGGTTGTTTGTTAGCTTTGTCTTGCACTTGTAGCACAAAGCAGCCATAAATCCAAACTACTCAGCCAGTTAAACCAGGTTTATAGTTACCCTTGTGCCAGAAAACAGGCCTGAAGCAACTAGAATGCATCAGTGAATATGGGTTTCGATGCAGACTGATCTCACTGTTCTTATAAAAAGAAATTACACTAATAGATCCTGACTTATGTTTTAAAATATTTTATTTAATATGAATTTGCAAAAGGCAAATTACTCAATTCCTATGCAATTTGCTTTAAAATTAGTGACAGAACTGTGTTTCAGTAGAAATTAGAATCAAATACATTTAGTTTTGCTGATGCATACAGAAAAATACTGATTGGGAAAATAAAAAGAAACAAACCACAATAAATCTCAAATTAAGATTTTTTTTTTCCCAATTATAATCCAAAGGTGATGGTTTGGATCCAAACGTAATCTTGGACAAAATTAACATGGATTTAGTGGAGCCAGATCTTCTCAACTGATCATTTAATTATAATTTGTTTTTAAAACATTGAAAGTTACTCACAACATCTTATATGAACAAATAACTTATTTTTCATAGATCTAGGAAGACCAGTGATTTTAATTTCTTTGGTAATAATTCTATGCTACAGAAGTAAAAAAAAAAAAAAGGACCAAGACCTTTTGAACAGCTGAATTTTCTGAATACCTGCATGAGATAACCAGAGATAAATCCTATCTGAAAAGAATTGCCTTTTGTTTGCCTGAAAAATAAAGAGTTAGGGGGTTTTTCTCTTTCAATCCTAGTTCAGATCGAGATTTGCTGTATAACTTTGGTGAACTTGTTTCCGTCTGCCTCCATTTCCTGCTCTGTAACAGGGAATTAATGGTATGCATTATCAGGAGGAGTACAGCTATTTTCACATTTAACCAAATATTTGTAAAAGTGCTTGGAGACTTGTTGATTAACTTGTTATAAAAGGGTAACAATAAAACGTCCTCTTTATATTTACCTGCAGCTAGGCAAGCTTTTATGGTCTGTTCCTGCATCAGGTATAAGCACTTGATTTTTATCGACAATTGGACATTGTTTTAATTCCGTGACAAATTGTACAGATGAAGTCAGAAAACTGTAAATCACCAACTGGTTGTAAACTACTGATCCAGTTCACTGGATCAGGCATGCTATAAGCAAGTGAAAATGCAGTTCAGTTTCACCTGTTTATATTCTTCAGCAAGCCAGCAATTAACTCAGGGAAAAATATATTTCATTGCAATTACGAGAAAGTGTTGCTTGCATATGCAAATACAAGATTTCAGTTTCTGCTACTGTACTTCTGAACAAAGACTCCTAACGAGGGGACCTGTGTAGTTCCTTGACACCCAGGAAGCTGTGCTTTCCATGCAAGCAGCGAGAACTTTTCATAGGACAACTTTATGATTGTGAGTAAGGCAAGATTTTACAGTTTGACTCCAATATGGTCATTTATTTTTCCTGACATTTTTTTTTATTTTAACTGAAGTGGCTCAATGAAGCCTTATTTGCAACATTAATATATTTTGGAGTGGAGAAAAAATGGTGATTACTGAAATTATTTCTGAATCACAGTTACCACTGTTCCACATCTCAGTATAAAAATTATTAACCTGTAGAAGAATATCACACACTCGGCAGGGTTACTGCTTGCTACATTTTCCTCATTAATGATTAAAATACATTTACATTTCTTCATCTTACTTCATCGTTCTTAATTTAGGTCTGACTCTCTTCTTTGGTTTATTTTGGCTCAGTGGCTACGCTAATTCCATAAGAAAGAACTGTGTTTGCTTGCCTGCTGCCTATGTAAAGAAGTGTTGTGTTTGAGGGCGCAAATAAAACAAAGCTAAAATACTTCTTATCTTTAAAGAAGGTGGCATGAGAAAACAGAACCTTTCTGGTGAATAATACAAACTGCAGCATTACTATTTTCCTTTAAGAGGTGAAAGATTGATGCTTTAATTCTACCTTTACTTAACAGCTAACACTTCAGCATTAAGCAAATAAAGTTTTGAAGAGGAAATTCCTGTGCTAGTTTAACTGCTTGTTTACCAAACTGTTTCTTACTAGTTCCATAACTCCTTTGGGATCAAATGCCAATCATATTGAAACAAGTCAAAGCTTCATATGAAGCTAAAAGAAGCTAGCTGGAAGCGTTTGTTTTCTCTGGGATTGATTTGACATAGGTCATCAAACTCCTGTACAACTACCCGGTGAGTAATTTTCAGAAGGCAATGTGAAGCCATCCTGAGAAGGGAGTACAAGGTGGCTAACGCGAGTTTCTGCTGGTGATGGACCTCTTTTCCTAAATACTTCTGAGGTAACAACAGCAACAGTCCTCATAAAACAGAATCATAGAATCATAGAACACTTTGGGTTGGAAGGGACTTTTAAAGGCCATCTAGTCCAACCCCCCTGCAATGAGCAGGGACATCTTCAACCAGATCAGGTTGCTCAGAGCCCCATCCAACCTGACCCTGAATGTTTCCAGGGATGGGGCAGTTACCACCTCTCTGGGCAACCTGTGCCCGTGTTTCACCACCCTCATTGTCAAAAATTTCTTCCTTATATCCAGTCTAAATCTCCCCTTTTTTAGTTTAAAACAGTTATCCCTTGTCCTATCGCTACAGGACCTACTAAAATGTCTGTCCCCATCTTTCTCATAAGCCCTCTTGAAGTACTGAAAGGCTGCGATAAGGTCTCCTCGGAGCCTTCTCTTCTCCAGGCTGAAGAACCCCAACTCTCTCAGCCTGTCCTCACAGGAGAGGTGTTCCATCCCTCTGATGATTTTGGTGGCCCTCCTCTGGACCCGCTCCAACAGGTCCATGTCTTTCCTGTGCTGAGGGCTCCAGAGCTGGACGCAGTGCTCCAGGTGGTGTCTCAAAAGAGCAGAGTAGAGGGGCAAAGTCTTCTAAGAATACTTCAAGATCATCCTCCCTTATTCAGATTTTTTGGGATGCACGTTGTAAATATCTAATGATACTTTCTTTGGTCATTTTCATTTATTTTGCACCTTTATTAATGGCTCTGGTTTTGTCTAACTTCTGCTTGTGTCTATGTACATGTTGCAACTGTTAATATTAACTATACAATAAGTGAAAACATTACCTTAGTTTATTTTCTCTCTTTCTGTTGTTGCTTCTTCAACACAAAACAATCTTTTGCCCTGTTTCCAGCGAACTTAGTTCTACTGAACTACTCCAGCCTGATTAAGAGAATTTTCACACCTTTGAATACAGCGAGAATGCTGCAAGCTGCCTATTGTATGAAAACAAGGAGTTAACCTGTTGTTAAACTGGCTGTGCTGAAGCAGGAGAGAAAGTTCTAACTTCATATTGCTGCTCAGGAGTGAGCAAGTTCTTCAGAAGCAACGCAAGAGCCTGGAGCTTTTGTGTCCTGACGCTTCCTGAGCTCTCCAGGCTTGTTCCTGGGAAGACTGGCTTATCAAGAGAGTGCCAGCATAGAAGCTGGGAGTGTCAACTGGTAAACACATTAAGGTTCAGACCTTGGAAACTAATTTAAAGGGTGGTGATTTGGACAGCCAGATAATGTCTCAAAGAGCAGCAGTTACAGCCAAGGTGGACACCTCACTACAATGCGTCATAGATGTTGGCAACACTTGGGTGGGCTAGAAAACCTGTAGAGATTTTTAATATATTTTTCCTGTGGCTTATAAATACAAAATGATCTTCTTAAAATTATGAAGTTATTCTTCTCTTGTTCATGTGTCTTGATACCAGTCAGATTTGTTAGAAAAGCCTAGTCAATACACAATCTTTTAACATTGGACTGCACTTGAAAGAAGAACCGTGGGATTCCACCCGAAAAATATGCTTTTCCTGGTATCGTTGCAGAGATTAGAGTTGAGCCTCAGAAAGGAATTTACCCTGTAAGTGTTGGGAACTGTTAGATCACCTTAAGACAAAGAATCCACAAAATAGCCAGACCTTTAGCAGTCCATTACATGCCCCAAAAGGGCAGGTATGGAGCTAACAATTCAGGACAGCAAGCCACCACTTGTTTAAGCCCCATCTAAGACAACTTGGAATTTTTGTCTTAGATATGCTAAAGGTGACAAATTAGCCCAGATGCCAGTTAGTCCTTTCACTCAGCACAAACTGATTGACCTTGAAACATTCAGAGTTAGCCACTTATAAAAAGACTTCAAGGAGGCCACAGGGTCTCCTGCATTCTGTGCACCCAGAATAGCTCAATCGATCATATGCATTTTGAATGCAACCTGTCTGCACTAATCCAAAAATCGTAGTACTATGTGATGGAGCTACAAAAACTACAAAAAAACAGTGAGAGCAGGAAACAGTATAAAGACATGCCTCCTGTCCCATGAGAAAGGGATAATCCTGTCCTAATAGTCTCGTGGGCGATAGGGCTCTTTGCCTAGACTGTTACCTAGATGGGACCCCAGGCTATCTGTCAGGCTCTGAATGGGGCAAGAACAGCAGGCTTTGACTGTGGTGAGATTTCACACATTTGCATGTGAACAGGGAAGTCTAGTGCCAGCGTTTCTGCATGGGAACTTCATCATCGTCAAAGCACTCCCAGGAGGACCAGCAATAACTCTTTAACAGCAATAATTCTTGAACAAACATTCTTTAACAATGCCCCCTTCTGGAGAAATAAAACAGGCTAGCAAAAATTATTTCAGTTGGCTGAGGTTAGCCTGTTTGTCTTGTGAAGGAAGGGCAATGCCAAGTCCCTGGAGGACATAAGCACACAAATCAGCCTTTACAGCCAGGAAGGACTTGCGGTGCAAACCCAGTAAGTTAGGATTGTGTATCTGTCCATCTGCGTAAGCAGACTATCCTGGTAAGCCCAGGTGTAGGTTGTCCAGAGGTAAGTGAAAGATGTGACCCATACCCAACAGGCTGAGGATGGAGGGCTTAGTCTGCTTCCCTTGGGGCAGAGTAGGCTCCATATGGACTATGCTGCTGTGAAATGTAGTGTAAGCTAAAATAGGGTAGGTTAATGGTGCCAGTACTTATTAACAGTGTAGTGTCTCTGGCTCTCAGACATGGTATATAAGCACACAGTGATCCAGAAAGATTAGAGGAAAGCAACCTTGCAAAGCTCTGCAAAGGTCAGATCTATATCCCCAAACCAGTCTCTCCCTCCCAGGAGCGGCAGTTCTCTGTTTTCAGTTAGCAAATTTTCATATCCTGTTGTCCTGGGAGGCATCCAGTGCAGAAGGTGAGCAGTCCTGTGAAACGCCCCTGCAAGTAGGTGTCCATTTTTGTAGATGCTGTTTTGCTTATAGCTATATACCCAAAGCTAAAACCACCAAGTGAAAGGCAGGTAGCCTGTCACCCCTGTTATGGGGTAACACCCATAACACTGGCATCTTCTTCAGAGTGCTCCTGAAACTGAGAGATGTCCCGATTGCTCTCCCATCACCTGAATAAAAGGAAAGTGAGCATAAAAAGAGAAGACTAAAGAGAAAAATTGTGCACTTCTCTCAGAGGTGCCTGAAGGATTGTCTTCCTTAATAGCAGGAGCTGTAGACACATGCTTGGCCACAGATTGGTTTAAAACACACCAGAAGGTAATCTCTTTTGTGGGACTTTCAGAAAAAGGTTGTTGTGATGCACAAAGAACAAGCATCTCAGCCAACTCCACAGCAAACTGGTTACATAGCACGAAACAGCTTTTGTGGCTGTGCTCTACAAGGGCCTCCAGAGCAGCGGAGTCATGGTGCAAGTCACTAGTCTTTAGGGCCAAAAAAGAAAGTTGAGGCACCTTGTTTTCCCTCTGATGCTTTTTAGGTTCTCTCTTTTTTTATTTCTGGTCAAGTGTCCACAAGAACACTGAAGCTTTTTTAGGATACTCTTTCCAGATTGCCCAAGCCAGGAGCTACCTCATAAATGTGGGTATCCGCTGAAGCAACGGGAAGGAACGCTGTTCCAGCGAGGGCCTGAAATGCGCCTTTGGTTACGTGTAAGACTGTGGTCCTCACAGCACATACTGTTCTCAGGCCAGGATTTCTGTCCCTCAGGAGCAGAGCAGTTGCAAATTACCTTCTGTTGAGGCTGTCGTCTAGTGGAGTTACAGGTCGGAAACTTGCTTTTCCCTTCCGGCTTTTGCATAAAACGCACAGAAGCCGGCTGACTGAGCCGCCCGGGTGACTGGTACTGCCCACAAGTTCTGGATCAGTAGGGTGTTTTGACTGAACTATAAAACATGTGCTGAAAGAAGTTAGAGGGGCACAATGTATAGCAATGGTACTAACTGCTGCTAATAGTCCTAGGAAACGTCACAGGCTTCGATGGGATTTCCCCCCACTCTGCCCTAGGAATGCTTGTCCATAAGAAAAATAGACCTATAATAGAGGTGTCTTTTTAACACACCAAAAAGTATTCAAACATGTTCTGCTTAGGTTCAAAAGCTGGTGAGTAGGCATGGCAGATCAGTAAAAAGCCCAGTTTAGCCAATGGAAGCGTTACGGGAGAGCTTAGTCAGCTAGATTTTAAGCCTGAATTTCAGAGCTTTCCCCTACCTGCCCTCACCTCACATGGTCCATGCAGGCTTATGTCAGCTCATAAATGAGCATGAAAGAACCCTGCCAAATATCTTATGTGACCTACTGAAACCTTACCTGAAAAAAAAAAAAAATAGACAAGCTATCCAGGACTACAAATCCATGCCAAATCAAGAAGGAGCTGGTTCTCCTTCCTGGTGCAGACAGAGCACTCACTGTACTTGTGTGAAACCTTTGCCAATGTTTTCATTACTGTGCCCAGGAAACCTCTGAGCTAAGATGAGATGTAGACTGTAAAGCCCCTGAGGCTTTTTGAGAAGTATTTCCAGAAATGAAGAGCTATGTTCAGTCTGAAGACAAGTGCAGAGCTGGCATCCCCATTCATCCTTGGGCTTGCTTCTCCATGTTCTTCAGGAATGTCAATACCACGTGCCAGTTTGACATTTACTCAGGCCTGTCTTAAAGAAGTTACTAAAATGCCTGGGAAAGGTCAGGTATGTTATGATCCCTGTCTTAATGAAGAGATCTTCTGAAATTCTCCTCACAGGTGTTATTCTGTGTGTAGATGTCCACAGGTAAGTCTGAGATCAATGTACCTCACCCTGATACCTTGTCCTTAGTATTCCTCCACTTATTTAAGCAATGACGTCACCTACAGCACTGTATCCTACCTGTAGCTCCTGATGACTGTTCTGCATTCACTGCAAAAGAAGGACTTCAGCCAGCTCAAGTGCACTACTGACCAATGTCCAAGCTCTCCTGAAGGGAACTGTCAAGTGCAGCCTGGCATTTGTCAAAGTGGTTGTCTTGTTTCAAAGCCCAGTTCCTCAGGATAAAGAGGCAGGTGTGTTCCTCTTTTTCATAGAATTGTTTAGGTTACAAAGGACCTTTAATATAATCGAGTCCATTTCCCCGTGGGCATTTATAGATGGTCCATCTCATGTTGTGCTGCCTTCCACAGCTGCAGTGACAGACTCTGAAGGATACCACTACAAAAAAACATAAGGCTTTCAGGATCCTGAAGGAAAAAATCTGTGCCTCCCCAGTAAGGAATAATCCTGATATGCCGCAAAAATTAATGCTTTGGAAGGGGGAATCTGTTATTCTCTCAGGAGGTGGGTGCAGAATACCATGCAGAACGGACCCCACATCCAAAATGAGGGCTGAATATAGCAATGAAAAGCATGGAAGTCAGACCTATACATGGATCTTTGAACGTCCACAGCTGTATCTAAAGGTGTCATGACTAGATCGGGAAGACACACCTGAATGCTACCATCCTTTCTAAGGAAGTAACTCTTTCTGCTGTTGCCGACCTGAGCAGGGAAAGGTCCCTCAAGACCTGTCTCAGATCTCAGCTAGTGGTAGGTTATTTGCACCTCTGACAAACACTGGCAACCCACTCCCCCACATCCCACCCTGCGGCAGAGCAGCAGCAGCTTTCATTAAGAAGGGGTCTGAGAGGGATTAGAGCAGACCCCTGCACTTTAGAGCTTGGAGGCTGTTTATCTGTTCCTGAAGTCTCTTCAAACTGCTCCATTAGGACCTGCTGAGGGGACTGACTTTGTCCTGTGCTGCTGAATAAAAAGTATTTTTTTTTTCAGGGAAGACTGACTGCTGACTCTGACACTGCCTGCATCAAATGTGTCCTCTTTTTGGCTTTGTCCCAGACCATCTGAACTCAAAGCAACATACAAGGGTGAAATTAGGGAATAGGGCTCCTGCAGGATGGTTTGAGATAGAAGATAAGGAGTTCACTACCAAAAATCTTCCACAGTCTCCAGAGACAGACTGATGGACAGATACCCTCTTGCGGAGGCGGCCTGGCTCTATCAGCCTCAAAGGGGCAGACAGTTGGAACAGGCTTTTCACACGAGGCGTGCACTGACTTCAGAAAAAACGAGACATAGAAACAACCCTCATCTGACAAACATTTAATGGAGTATTGCATAAAACAGTCTGCCACAAGATGACTTGAAAGACCTGTTTCAGTAAAGCTGTGTGGGGAACAAGCAGAAAGACAGCTATTTTGTGTCACACGATGGATTTTTTCCTGTTGGGTTTTTTTCATGTGGGTTAGCGAGTCTGAAGCTAGCATGTGCTCTTTTGTGCTTCAGAAACTACTGCATGCCTTACCTATTCTGATAAACATATGTCAAGATGGCAGGACACACTTTTGTATAGGTTTTCCTCAGACACTTTTGTCTGAGGTGTGAGATGCTAGGACAGTATGTACCACTGGTGCCTGCACACATTTTTGTTCTTTGGGTTTTTTAGTGTCATGTATCCCTTAGGAGGAAGTAGAACTCAGATCTAACACAGCTTTTCACATACCACAGTAGACCAAATGCTATTCACGCCCCACCACCGACTGCCTCTGTTATTCAAGTTGAAATAATACATGCATAAATATTTATCCCTGATACACACTGCACTCTAAGTAGTGTTCACTTATTCCCAACTGCATTTACAGGAGGCATGCCATGCCTGGAAGCTTTCCTCTGGAAGCCCGTGGCAGAGGAGCAGACGGCATCACTGGCTGTTTTCTTTTCGAAAACTGGGGCAGAAGAGAAAAAGGTTTGACCTATTTGTAGGCCTCCAGGCTGGACTGGTAGGTATCAGTGGGGCCACAGGCTCTTCTGTGGCCAGCACTGCAGCTAACCTGGGCATCAAGCTTCACGGTCAGCAGTTCTTTCAAGCCAGTGAGAAACACTGACCTGACGAGCTATAGATAGCTTGTAGTTGAGACGTTCCCTGGGTAACAAGAGGGTTAAAAAGTGGGCTACTAAGGGTCTTTTTAAGAAAAGGCAGAAATTTCTACATGCCTTGGGGTCTTCAGGGCCATGCAAGCAGGTGAAGTGAAAAGGGGCTCACATATAAATTGAGAAGTTATGGCCTTGGGAAAGGTACTGATACATTGTAATAGTCAGTGGGTATAAGCTACAGCTCTTCTTTCCCCCAAAGACCTGACTTGGTCTGCTGCTGGAGACTGCCTTCCTTCCATCCCCTTCCCTTCTTTCTCTGCCCATCCTGGTTGTTTTCTTTAAAAAAAGAGGCTTCCCTATTCATGCCTTTTTTGTCAGATGCTGCTTTCCTCCTTCCCTTTTTCTCAACAAAATGTACCATGAGAACTGAGGCTTTGATAGTTTGATACTTTATTATTTTATTTTCCCCCTCCTATAAAGGTGAGACCTAGTTTGTCTTCGACTGACTTGACACTTTTGCTGAGGTAGATTCTGGCAAGGTGCATATATAGAAACAACATGGCTCACCAAAATGTCTATAAATAAAAATCTAAAATTAAAAAAATGCAATTAAAAAAATCCTTAAATAAATTCTGAAAATTTATTTCTGTGAAAGCTACAAGAAACCCAGGATGTCACCCATAATATATATATAATGACCTAGCCCTGGATTGTTTGTGTATCATAGAAGGTGATGTAGCTGGCATACCTCTATCTGTTCTGTTCAGTTCCATGAACGTAAACTACAATTCACTTCCTTTTTTTCCTTCAGGTTGTTCTTCCCACCCTGCAGGGTGATTGTAGAGGACCTCTTTTTTGACCTCACTTCTGTGCAATGGAGCTTGCTTGACAGAGTATCATTGCTACATGGTGTCCCCCTTGGCAGCTTTCTCTTCCATCTTCTACTCTTGAAGTGAGCAGTCTGGGGGGCTGTTTTGGTTGTATTTACAGAAGTTGAGATGTGCTGGCAGGGGTTGCCTAGATGTGGACATGAGCTACTTACCTGAACATCTGTCTCACTTCCACATGTGCCTGGCTGTGCGATCCACATCTGTAACGTGCTTTTCCAGCAAAGCCAACATAGATGAGCTATCCAGTTTCCTACTCTTTTGCTCCAGCTCTTTCTCTTCTTGCCATGTTTTTCTGATCTTAAATTTGCAAGACCATCACATTGTTCCATTCAGGCCCTCCTAAAAACGTACTTCCATAATAAAAACCCAACTATTAA
Source organism: Phaethon lepturus (assembly GCF_000687285.1). Lineage (NCBI taxonomy): Eukaryota > Metazoa > Chordata > Aves > Phaethontiformes > Phaethontidae > Phaethon > Phaethon lepturus. The sequence goes on along the minus strand of NW_010547857.1, from coordinate 9,797 downwards.
CACAAGAGAAAGGGGAAGCCTTCTCTCTGAGTGTGTTGTCAATAAGCGAGAGGGTTTCAGAACCCTCTTCACTTGCATTTTGTTGCGAACTTCTGCTAAGTCCACTTTTGTCACTATATAATAACACTTTTATATTAAATCTTAGAAATTATTCATATGATCAGCTATGTAACTACAACGAGCACTCAGCTTCTCATAGACTGTGCTGAAATGACAAAAATTAATACATCAAATATAAATAGCAATAGCCAGGTCCTTCAAAATCCAGTTGGTTTCTTCGTTGTACCCTAAGTAAGGTACCCCATTTTTAAAGGAATACAATGTACCTTCATCCTTGTCAGCTAAGGCTGACCTTGCATAGCTCAGTGTGGACAAGCGTGCATAGCTTATAGCTGACTGTTTCCTCTTGCAGTTAATCTGGTGGAACATTTTGCTTAAAAGCACAAGCTTAAGATTGCAAAGGCGCATTTTTGCCCTTGATTGCCACACAGGTGAAGTACAGTTAATACCTGCAACATGGCCCCGGCTATCGGTTTTAAGAACTGACATTTCTAAGAGCAAACAGAGGCTCTGAGCCGAGGGCCCCTTGCTTGGGGCGCTGCCCCGGGGCGTGCTCCACTTGGACAACCCTTGCTGCAGTGAGAGCTGCTCCTGCGGTGGGTGGGGAATGCAGAGGGCAATAAAGTGAGCCTCAGGCATTTTTTCACAATATAGATAAGGTCCCAGACATTCCTCTGACTGGAGCTGGGAGACCTTCTGGGCATGGTAGGGTCATGCCAGCACTGCGCTGCTCCGGGTTACGTCAAGCTTCAGGTAGGTGGTGTACAGAAGACAGGTGGCCATTGCTTTTCATATCGTGAACATATGCAAAAGTCCACAGGTGCTCAAACCAAAATCACTGTTGAAGACACAATGAATGACTGTTAAAAGGCTTGTCTCAATGTGGAGCTGGGAATTTAAGGGGTTAGCTTAATGATCTTGGGGGCAGACAGCTTAAAGCCATAGCAAAAAATTCAGGCTATTTAGCAGATTCAAGTATTCTTCAGAAAAGTGTTTTGACTCAATTGCTACAAGGAAGAACATAATTTGCAAAATTAAGAACTTCAGTTTAATTTATTTTTTCCCACCTCCCCTTTGTTTTCTGGCCAAAATCCTTAAGATTGATTCAGCTCTCAGAAATGGGTCTTTCAGAAAGCCAGATCTTCCCCCTTTAACCCAAAACCCAATCAGGTAATTGGGAAATGTACTCTTTTTAAATAGAATTTAGATAATTTCTAAATACTGAAATAAACACCATGGGACTTTCTCCATTTTTTCTCCCTAAAATTTATTTCTTGGTTGTTTGACTTATCAGCACAAAGATTTGCCTAAGGTGAAAAAGGTTTTTAAAAATGACTCAAGGGAGTAGAAACTGAAAAGCTATTTTAAAAAAAAGTTACGTGAAGTCAATTGTTTTTGCTGAATATGAAAAAATGCTGTAGAGAGGACAAAAGATTTGCATGTTTGACTCCAAGATAGATAGATAGATACACACATACATAAATAAACACCTAGACAGACCCATGTTTCTCAAGAAAAAACATATGTGGGTTTAGTGCAAAAATTACTGCTCTTCTAGTTGTTCAATACTACCTAGTGAAAGAACTTTCCTGCATACAGGTAAAAAATATACATAATTGTACTGTATACCTTGTTAAAGCTGGGATTATGCTAAAGAAAACTGAAAGGATGGAAGTATGTGGCTTTGCCTCCACCTAACTCCTGACAGTAATGAGAAATTAATGAGCAAAATGACAGCAAGGGGTGTGAATTTCTGATTCATTATTCAGTTTTACTTTCATTTTTATATACACTACTTATGGTCATTTGAAAATGGAACTGTATGCATAGAGGACAGTGTATATTGCTATTCCTATAGTTGTAGATCCTTTGTTTGACCATAAGTCCTTAAATTATCAAGTGACAGTTTTTACAGGATTAGTACATTTACATTTCAAATGCATGTGCATGCTATTGCATGAGTAAACTGAATGAATCACAAGTGTCAGAATAACAACTGTAGGCAATATTGGAAGGAGAGTTTGATTTAGTTGATGGGTGTGTGAGAGAATAGTAAAATGGGATTTTGGGAGAGGGAGGTCTATCTTGGACTTCCTGCTTCCCCCAAAACCTGCATTTAGTTACGTGACCAGAAACTTGGTAGGATCATAAGGCCCAAACTGCAAACCTTGATATATAGGAGTAACTACGCTGAGCAATTCTGCTGAAGTCTCTGGTCCTTTCTGCACCAGGCATTACTCGCCTGCCTCGTGATGACAGGACAATCTCCTGGGACCAGGTTCCTCCCTTCAAAAGTACTGAAAGTATAAAGGCCCACCGAGTCTCAGTGGAGATGGAGATGGTTTGGCTCACCTAAAAACCAGATTCTGAGTAGCCACCCACTGGGTTTTTTTTTTTCTGGGAAAGTTAGGCAAATGTGTTAATCACCTCATTACCTCCAAGTAAGGGAGAATAAATGGTATAGCCTTGTGGTTTTGGTTTTTTGTTCAAAAGGCAGAATGAGGAAAATATCAGTTGTTATCCTGATGCACCATATACCTGAAAATACAAACCTCTATGCCTTGTCCCAAGAGCCTTACTACATAGCAAGATGCAGCTGGTAAAGACTTATGAGATCGGATGGCATCACAAGCTTTAAAAAACATATATATTTATTAATAACATGTATCCAGTTAAATGTAGTAAGTTCATATTTTTGGAAACCAGATTAAATGAACCCCAGGTGTAACCAATTAAAGGCAATGCAATTATACAAGGATTTAGTTGGAGCATAACATACATACATTTTTTCAGTTCCCCATAATTACATCGGTTCAACATAGATTCAAGGGAATACATGAATGTTACTTTAAAAAAATTTAAATTAATTTTAAATTTGGAGCTGGTGTCAGCACAAACCAGGGGAGAGGTGATATTAAAGAGGCTTAGAGAAAAGGAAGACATGAGCTAAAAATAAAAAAATGAAATTAAGATGGGAGGTAATCAGAAATGGAATGGAAAAAAATCAGAAAACTTTACTTCTAAAGGAACTTAGGATGAAAAAGGTCTATTCACTGTATGAATTTGCAGCGGGATGCCTGTGTAAAATAGTCTAAAGCTCTAACTATTAGTATAGTGGTCCCAGTTCAAGGCGATACCAGGAACAAAAAGGGAGTACACAGAAGGAGAAAGCAGGGACAGGCTACGTGGGAGGTGTATAGAGGCATTGCCTGAGCAATGAAGGGGTGGCATTAGGAAAACCAAAGCTCAGCTGGAGGTGAATCTAGCAAAGGATGTGAAGGACAAGAAGAGAAGTTTCTGTAAGTACATTTGCAGCAAAATGAAGGCTAAGAAAAACGTGGGCCTGCTGTTAGGTGGGACTGGGGACCTCATGCCTAGGTATAAAAAGGCTGAGGTGCTCAATGTCTTTTTTCCCCTGTTTATCACTGGTCAGGTTTGCCCTCTGGCCTCTGAGGTGTCTGAGCCTCCTAGCAGAGCCTGTGGGAGTGAAACCATACTCAGAGTAGAGGGAGACAGAGTTAGTGAATGCTTGGGCCAATTAGCCATAGACAAGTCCATGGGACCAGATGGGAGGCATCTAGGGAGCTAGAGAAGCTGGCCTATGTCACTGCGAGGACGCTCTCCCTCATTGGTCACGGTGAGGTTCCCAATGAATGGAAAAAGGAAAATGTCATACCCATCCTCAAGAGGGCAAGAAGGAGGACCTGGGGAGCTAGAGGCTGATCAGCCCCATCTCGGTCCTCGGGGAGGTCATACAGCAAATCCTCTTACAAGCCATTTCCAAACACAGGAAGGACAAGAAATTGATTGGGAACAGCCAACATGGATTTGCAAGGGCAAATTGCGTCCTTCCAGCCTGAACGCTTTTTCTATAATGATACCACTGGTTCTGTAGATGAAGGGAGAACAGTCGACGTCATATTCCTAGACTCCAGCAAGGCCTTTGACACCATTTTCTTCAATATCTTTATTGCCAAACTAGTGAGATATGGACTGGATAAGTGGATAAGGTGGATGGAAAACTGGCTGGACTGCTAGGCTCAGAGGGTTCTTTGTAATCCATCAGTGGTACAAAGTCCAGCTGGCGACCAGTTACCAGCAGTGTGCCTCAGGGATCAATACTAGGATCAGTAGTGCTTTATGCCTTTGTTAATGACCAAGGCAATGGACAGAGGGACCGCAAGTTTCCGCTGCAGGAGCAGTTGATACACTGGAGAGCTGGGCTGCTCTTCAGAGGGACCTTGGCAAGACTGTAGTTAGCAAGGCCAGGGAGGTTATCAGTTCCTCTGCTCAGCTCTAGTGAGGCCACATCTTGAGTGCTCTGTCCAGTTTGGGGTTCCCAGTACAAGAAAGATACAGACTTACAGGAGCAAGTCCAGCACAGGGCCACCAAAATGGTCAGGGTGCTGGAGCACAGGACATGCAAGAAGAGATGGAGGGAGCTAGGACTGTTCAGCCTGGAGAAGAGACAGATCAAGGGGAATTTATCACTGTCTGGACCTAGCCAATGGGAGGTTGCAGACAGGATGGAGCCAGGCTCTTCTCAGAAGTGCAGCGTGACAGAACAAGAGGCAACAGGCACAGGTTGAAACACGGGAAACTGATTAGATACTAGGGGAAAAAAATCACCATGAGGCTGGTCAGACTGGGGCCCAGAGATGTTGTGGGATCACCAACCTTGGAGATACTGAAAACTCAGTTGCACAAGCCCTGAGCAGCCTGAGCTAAGCTAGCTGGGCCCTCCTATAAGCAGCAGGTAATACTCAATTACCTCCCTTCCAACCTCAATTATTCTGTAATCCCAATGATTCCTCCTATATTCTGGGATATCCAAATATTGTCTCACTTTTTGCCATTAACTAGCCAAGTGAGCACAAGTTTGAAACAATTCTAAGACAAGAGAAAAGAGTACCAAAGGCCTGGACAGGAGTTACTTGTATAGCTTGCTGCAATCTGTGGAGTGTAATAAGAGGAGGAAAACCTAACCTGAGTTTCAGGGAGAATATGAGGTCTATTTCTCCATGATTCCTTTATTTATTATTTTTTTAGGATGCAAGCAGATCTTCTTTTAGCATATGGTCTCTCCAGAGCTTTTCTTTCAGTTCAGTTTTCTGTCAAAATCAATTTAATGAAGAAGGCAATGCAGCCAGCAGCCTGGTTTTGGCACAAAGTTAAACAAAAACCTAATTATAGTAGAATTATTTTGCATATTATCCTACACATGCCATACAGTCATTTTGTTTGAACTTTGATGTAAGAGCACGTAATTTCACAATCAATCAGTCATAAGGAAGGGAATATGTTTTCCACATCTTCCTGGTTGCCTGAAGAATTACCATAACATGATAAGGGATATTAACAGTCAAACGTAGAGCTGAGTTGAAGGTGCCCTTTGGTGCCTCGTAATATGAGTAAGTCAAAACTTTGAATAGTAACATTTCTATTGGGCTGTTTTGCCACTAGCATGCTATTATTTTATAATCTTATAATTAGTAGTTGCACAACTCTGTTCCTCTCTGGCATGTAGCCAGTAGACTGTGCCTATCATGTGCTGGGTTTTAGGAGTCTCAGGAGTTCAAGTTACACAGAATAAATTTAACATACAACAAGCATTTTAAGCAAAGGGCTCGTGGAAATCGTTATTAGGAGGAGATAATGTATTCAGATGGACTGTACATATATAAGTGGAAAACATGGGATTGTATATTTGGAGACATTCCTATGAGTTGTTGTGTGTGCTGAGGTACTCTTTCTTAGGGGTGTAAGATGTGGCCTGAGCTTTCTCTTCTCCTTACCGCTTGTCTTCATTTTAATAGGAAACCAGGAAGGAAGGAAGATAGGTACAACTGGAGTCTTCTGGACTCTGCAGGAGTCTAAAGGAAAGAAACACTGGGCATGAGGGTAAAGATGTTCCTAAGGAAGGTCACTTATATGATGATGGGCACCCTTTATACCTGTGGAGTAATCATCATCCTGGCACAGGGAAGATCCGCATTCTTCCCTGTCCATGTCCCAGCTAGCGTTTCCCAACCTGTAGCCTATGTCACTGACTGGGGGTACCTGCTTTCTGGATCTGATTATCTGCATCTGTAGTCTGGCCCAGAGAGCACATGCCGGGGTGTGTGAGATCGGCAGGGAACAGCCCCTGGGCACCCCTGCAGTTAGGCATGACTGAGGGCTCCAGGTCACACAGACAGAGGTACAGAGGGATAGATGGCAGCTGATGGGGGCCTGGAGGGGCTTCAGCGGTATTAAAAATTTGGATTTGTGTACTTTGGCTCTACAAGACTTGACCTCATTTTTTCTTGGCTTCCTTCTCTCAGCCATTAAATGGGAGCAGATTGTGGTTGCCTGCCTGGTTTTGTGAAGACAAATGCAATAAATACAGCATCCAGACATCCCCAAGATGGGGAATGTAGATTATCTTTTATATAAATAAGGAACTGCTAGGTCTTCTAGCAAAAAAAAAGGGAAAGACAGGGAGTGAAGAAATTTGGCTTCACTTGGCCTAACAATGTGCGTGTTACACAAACTTGTGCTGTGGTGTTTGCATGGCACCAACATGGCCAATCTGCCAACAAGCAGTTATTGATCAAAAGGACGTATGTTGGCACCTGTCATCCAGAAATGCACCTCTCATCCAGTGCTCCCTCTCAAGAAGGTGGGATATCCATCAAGCGTTGCATTTCCTTGTATTTTAATCTAAATCAATGTGTGTGGGAATGGGTAAAAAAAGCTTAGCGATATCTTGTTATAATTTATCCCATGCATTTGTACTGCATCAGCCTTTTTGGATCTGGTCCATTTTTCTCCCTTTTTTTCTGTGTTGCTCAATTTTCCGGTCACAACTGGGAGAACAAGTAGTACAGTTAATAATCTCTAAAGCATAAGAATGTGTACAACATGTTATCTTAAACTGCAGGTAGTTATAAAAATAGCTGCAAATATTAACTATAAATATATAATAGCATAGAAATATTAGAAAAAAACAGCTCTAAAATTTTCAAAATGCCATTCTTTTTCTCAGTTCTGCCCAGCTGTGTGTGGAGCCACATCCATGCATTTTGGAGACATAACTGTGTTGGGGCCCATGTCTTCCCTTTCCTGTCTTCCCTCTTCCTGTGACTCTGGAGAGCTCCTATAGACAAGGGAGGCGCCTGGATTCTCCCCTTAGCTAATGGTTAATGGAATTAAATCCTAGCTGAGGTGATAAATCCCGCTTCCTGCTCCAACCTACACAGCCTCTTCCCTCCTCCCCCTTCCCAGTAACACTAATCAGAGAAGAGGGTTAACTGGAGATTTACATTTCTCCACTTTCACCCCTGCCTTCACATTGCACCCCTTTGCATCTGCCCTGGAGATTGCTCCAGATTTGAACAAAAGGAAGGATCTTCAGCGAGAAGAATGGGGCTGGTATGTGTATAAATAAAAACACATCATCTTGTTGGTGTTTCTGTTGCTCGTTTCGTGCTTTTTCCGGCTCAGTGCTGGCTTAGTTTGCCTGGCATTCTCAGGGAATAGGACTGGATTTTAGGAAAGACAATCCTGCCTTTCAACTCGGCAGGTCTGAGATCTTCTGCATGACAAATCAGTCTCACTTCCTTCTGTGACTGAGGAACAGGCTTTGTGGAGAGAAGGTAGACAGAGATAGATAAGACAGACAGACAGAATGACAGGGGTCAGATACAGATGCCTAAATTTAGGTTCCTGGAGTGTAGGTGACGTCATGTGAGCTAAGCTTCTACATTAGGATAAGATGAATTGCCCTCCCAATATTGCTCATTATATAGTGGAGTCTTAGTCAAAAATGTGAGCTTAAGACACCTGCATTTGGGGTCAATTCCCCCCTTTTGGCATTCTGTCCTAATCTGAGTAGTAAGGCTTTTGAAACCAGTTTTGAATGCTACAGTTTTCTTATTTTCTTCCTTTTTAAGGGTAATATCCTGCTTTAGAGTAATAGACAGAGATACAGCATTGCTTTATTGTGACAATTTCATTTCATATTTGCATTACTGTTAACCATTTCTTTGATTACATTTCTGTAGGTAAGTCAGTAAAATATTTTAACCTTGATAAATCTACTGTAGCAGAGTATGAGCGAAAACTGGCTTGGACAGTTGTGCCCCAAGAGCAGTTTTCAGTGGTTCACTGTCAAAATGGTGGCAGGTTCTGGAGAAAAGACTTCTAGGCCTAGAGGAGCTGAGCATCAGTCAGCAATGCCATGCTTTTGTGGAAAAATAAACCCAGTCTGGAAGTACAAATGAGAGCATTTCCTGTAAATGTTTCCTCCCTGCTTTAACGCTGATGACGCTGAAGTTTTGTGTTCAACATCTCTGGAACTGATCAAGCACATTTAAAGAAAGCCCAGAGGAGAGTGATGGGAAAGATCAGTACCAAAACCTCCCTTCCAGGACTTCAAAGGAAATACCATAGTATTGTTTAGCTCAAAGCAGATGAAGTCAAGGAGTGTAAATTCTGCACATGCATAGAATCTGGAAGGCGTAGTAATTCCATCATCAGTTTAGGATTTTGCATCCAAACCAGGTTCATTTTTATTTCTTTGATGCACATCCCCTGGAGACAATCCGCAGACCAAACAGTATTCAATCAATAACTGTTCTTCTGAAAGCACACAAACTGCATAAATGTTTATAAACCCCAAATGATGTTGCCTTGCAGGTGAATGACAGTAGAACAATGGCGAGGGCTGCACTCCTCTGAGCTATGGAGGAGTTGTCCCCTAGCAACTGCAGAGGTGCTGGACAGCCTTTGGAGCCACCACCAGTGCAAACAGGCCACTACCTGACAAATGATTGAGAAATTATCTCAATACGATATTTCACAGAGGAGATATTGTCCATCGATTGCCTGTTTGTAATTTACTGATACCACCTTCTGCCGGTGGGTAAACTATTAAGGAAAAATTGCTCTGATTAACAACTACATTGTTATTTCATTTCATATTTTTGTTAGTGCTAATCATATACATTTTATATGTTAAGGTATTTGAATTCCAGGGGGATAGCATTTGGTAGCTGCTATTGTGTAAGAAAAAGCACGCTGAGATGAAGTTTGACATTAAGATAAACTGATCAAATGACTACTAAAAACTCAGGCACCAATTGCTTCCCTGTCTTGGGACTGCATTTTGAAGCACGGGGCTAGGCATAGAGGCAAAAAGGAGAAAAGGAGAGAGTAAGGGCTTTATCTAAGAGGCCCAGTTACTTATTAAAACAGCTAATCATGACATACCAGCCCAATTAATAACTATGGGTGCAAGGAACACCATGGACTAAGCCACACTGATGCTCGGTGCTCCCAACAGATGACAGAAAGCCATGCTCTGCCCTTCCCATGTGTCCGACTGCACCAGACAGCAGATCACCTCATCTTCTGTAACGCTGCTCCCTGCTCTGCCACTGAGTTATCCCGTGAGCCCGGGCATTTCTCTTTACCATTTTGTAAAACAAAGTTAATAAGATTTTCCTGTACGTTAATTACACTGTAGGGGGTTGTGAAGTGGTCTGTGGACATGTCTGGAAGTAGAAGGGCAAAATATCTCCAATGTAGTCCCTAAGTTTCAACACCCATCTCCATATAGAATTGACTAAATCACCTGCTTCCCTGAAAACCTGTGACTGATCAAGACGTTTGGCAGTGATTTTGCTCTGAGCTGAAATGAGCATCAGGCCCTCTGTACTCATATCAGAATCATAGAATCATTAAGATTGGAAAGG
>NW_010547856.1:305-1936 GCF_000687285.1 Phaethon lepturus | reverse complement strand
AGGGCTGAGCCCCTCGCTGCAGGCGTTAGGGCTGCCGGGGACGAGGCGGTTTTGGGCCGCGGCTCATTTTTTGCAGCTTTTCAATGGGGGGTGAATGACTCATGGGATCCTTTCTCCCTTTCTTTCAATATTTTTTTTGGGTCTCTTTGTTCCTGTTTTGCTGATTAAATGATGATAATAAGGAAAGGCTCCGCGCGATGGAGGCGGCTCCTCTGCCGCGGCACATCGGTTGTAGGAGTCTCAGTCATTTCATGTGCATTTTTCCTGGTCGAGCTAGAGGACACAATGAGGATTATTTTAAATATGTCTCATGCAAGGTGCTTATTTGCCCAGCGTGTGTACGCGGCACAGCTCGCTCCCTGCGTGCTACAGAAAGCCCTACCATTTTCCCCTATTGTGATTAATAGGATTTTTAAAGCTCTTCCCACCCTGAGAGGGGGAAAAACTGCAGGTACAAAGGGCAGTGCCGATCTGATGGCTTCTTCTTGTACCAAGCACAAAGAAATCGAACCCAAAAGGTTGGACTTTGCTTTGTGGGAGTGAGCCGGTGCCAGGGATGCCAGCGTGAGCTTTGCTGGTGGAGGGGCGGCCATGCCACCGTCCCTGTCCCCGGGAGCCCCATCCATCAGACCAGCAAGGGAGAAACTGAGGCAGCATTTAGGAGCTCTGGGAGGGTTGATTCACTTGCCCAAGAGGATACTTGGGCATAGGCGTGAGGGCAGAGACGTCCATGGTGGGACAGTCCCTTCTCCATCACCCCCAGCACCCACGGCAGGCAGGGAGCCGCGGCCGGTGGCCCGGTGTCACGCACTGTTTCCTCCTTCTGCAGGCTGCTGCCCGCAGGGACGTCCTGCCTGCCCTCCTGCCCGCACCGTGGGCCATGTCGTCCTCCGACGAGGAGACCCTCAGCGAGCGGTCATGCCGGAGCGAGCGGTCGTGCCGGAGCGAGCGCTCCTACCGCAGCGAGCGCTCGGGCAGCCTCTCCCCCTGCCCCCCCGGGGACACCTTGCCCTGGAATTTACCCCTCCACGAGCAGAGGAAGCGGAAGAGCCAGGACTCGGTGCTGGACCCGGCCGAGAGGGCTGTCGTCAGGGTCGCAGGTAAGGCAGCGCCCTGTTGTGCGGCCGGTCCCCCTGAGGACGGGGAGATGGGGCTCCCCCGGCTCCCCCTTCCCCCTGCGGTGGCTGAGATGGTCTCGGGGTCATCCCTGTACCCCACTGCGCCCCAGGGAGCCTGGGGATGGGTGGGATGGGGAGGGGAGGGACGGATGTGGTCTTTGGTGGCCGAGGGCCAGGGTGGTGGTTCAGCTCTGTGATGCCTTTGTCCTGTTTGGGGAGGGCTCGCCCCGGGCTGTTCATACCCTCAGCACACTGGGGTTAAGGGATGACTGGGCACCTCCAGCGCTCAGGTTGGGTGACATTAAAATGTCTAATTAAGGACTAAATGGCTCCTTGGTGGAACAATGCCCTCGGCCACGCTCCGGGGAGGAATTTGGGCTGGGAGGTTTGTGATTCCCGCCCGGCTGATGGAGCTGGGGCTGCTCCTTCGCTGCGGTGGTGCCCATCGGCACCCCATCGCTGTGGTCATTGGGACGGCCCGGGGTCCCCGTGCTGCTGCGTCGTGGAGGGGAC
>NW_010547856.1:0-273 GCF_000687285.1 Phaethon lepturus | reverse complement strand
GAGAAGGAGAAACAAAGACAGGGTTGGACCCACTGTGGCTGATGACTCCTTCTCCAAGCGCCGGTTGCTGGGGCTGGCAGGGACCCCGCTCCGGGGCCACCGGGGAGGGAGGATGGAGGGAGGATGGAGGAGCTTCGCTCAAGGTGGTGGTCCCGGGCGCCGGAGTCGGGATTTGCTCCTTCACCCAGGACAAACGGTTATCGGGGGCTTTGATCTGCGGGGGCCTGGCCCCTTCTCCCGGTGCCCTGGGGCCTTTGAGCTGCTCCTGCCGGA
>NW_010547855.1:9064-11056 GCF_000687285.1 Phaethon lepturus | reverse complement strand
CCTGCCCTCCCCTCGCCCCCGCGGGCTTTGTGCTGCCTCTTCTCATCGCTAATGCAGACTTCCCTTTGTCGGAGTGCAGGGTGACTTGTGAGGAACTGCCTTGCCCGGAGTGTGGACTTGGGTGTTTTTTTTTGTGGCCTAGCAAGAAACGGTTTCCCAAGCTGTTGCCATCTTCTTGCCTGGATTCAGTCATTCCCAAAGGAGTGGAGGAATGCAGCTGATTAGTCCTTAACCACCCTCTGCTCCCACAGGCAGCACCAGAAGCTGGCTTCATCTTCTCCACTTTGGCACCTTGGGGGTGGGCCTCTCTTTGTTATCTGCCCTGGGTACCTTTTTAGTGGCACTATAGACCGAAGGACATGGAAGAAAAGGAGCGATGTGATAAATTCCAGCTGGTACCTTGAGACTAAGGGGATTCATATCTTTTGACTTTTTTTTTTTCCCTGTGGGGGCAGGGGAGAGGGGAGTATTAAATTTTTATGGGGTATGGGAATAGAGAGGAAAAATATGTTGCAGATCTTTATGTGGTTTTTAAAACAAGCCATCAGAGGCAATTACTGGATAAACTGAAGCACAAGAGGAGGGTTTGTGAGCTGGAAGCAGCACTAGCCTGCAAAAGAAAGGGGCAGCGGGCTGCTGTTGTGACTGTGGAGGAAGAAACTTCAGCCTCCTTCATTTCTCACCACCTCCTCTTCATCCACCCTACACAAAAATGAGTTGCGTGCCATGGAAAGGTGACAAGACCAAATCAGAATCACCAGAGCCACCCCAGCTACCACCACTGCATATTTACCATGAGAAGCAGCGTAGGGAGCTGTGTGCCCTCCATGCCCTCAACAATGTCTTCCAGGACAGCAATGCCTTCACTAGGGAAACCCTGCAGGAGATTTTTCAGAGGTAGGATACTCTCTGCATTGGCATTAGCTTCCCCTTGTTCTCTATTGCTTGGAGGAATTTTCAGATCTTATTTGGGGGGGAGAAATAGAGCAGAGGCGGGGTTCAGAGTATGCCACTGCTTTGAACTGAATGTAGCTGCTTCTTTACTCCCCCTTCCCCCCCGCCTTGCATAAATCTCTTTTTATTTGTTTCTTAAACGATTTTGGCTGCCAGTTTTGGGTCCAAGGGCTTTATTGCAGATGCTGTCATGTGGTTGGACTGCTGTCTTCTCTCCCCACCCACCTTAATGCATCTACCCGTCTTTCGTATTTTTGCCCCTGCCTCGTGTAATGGATTTTGAGATTGCCCTGGGAGAGTGAAGGTGGCAGGAATAACAAATGGATCATCATAAAAACTTCTTGATTTAGTACCACAACACTTCTAATTTATTTGGAATTCGGAGCTTTGCCAAATAAGTGACTCCTTATTGAAGCAGTCAAGTGAAGTTCTTCACATATTGTGTTTGGTTTTTTTCCATGCAGAGGCACCCTGTGTACTCTGTCAAACTGGATTTAATTTCAGTAGCTAGATCCCCATTTTCTGTGTCATTGCTAAATGTTTCCCAGCACCTTCAGATAATTAATAAAAACATTTTTTGAGTTTTGCTGGGATAAATGTGAATTATTAATGTGGCCTGTACAATAGCTCATACTTTACTAAATGTTTACTTTATGCTGTTTCAACTCTTTGTGGAAATTCTCCTGAGCATACCTTCGCAAGTTACGATGACCTTCCATTGGTGAAGCTAAGTAATCAAATAGGAAATGGGGTCTTCTCTGATAGTCAACCTGTGTGTGGTGTACTCATCGCACAGGTTACGCGCGATTACCCATTGCCCCAGTGTCTTGTGTTGTGATAGGTAGGAAATTGTGCTTGATGGCAGCAGTTATGGAGGTGCTGTTGGACAAGGCAGTTGTGCTACCCTGTGCTGATGAGCAGGAAGCTGCCATCCTGAAAATTGGCGGAGTTATGGAGCTAGTGCTTGACTTGTCAAACACATGCCTGTCTTTGGCAAAAGAAATGTGGTGATGGACAACAGCAAATATCAGATTGAAG
>NW_010547855.1:0-9033 GCF_000687285.1 Phaethon lepturus | reverse complement strand
TTCCTGCTGGTGAAGTGGAGTGGGTCTACGGCAGGCTCAAGGCACTCTGTCCCGTGTAAAGACGCTATGGTTTTGTTCCAGAGCAGCAATTGTCAGAATCTTAATCACAGATGGCTTGCTATTGGCCTGAAGCAAACAAAGGCAGTTCATGTGGTAGAAGGAGTGTGATGATCTAATTAGTTGGCTTTCATTGGGTTTGGTGAGACAGAATTAGTGTGCAGCACGAAACCTCTCAGAAAGAGCTGTGATGTTAATCTTGTCAGACCTCTTGCCCTAGAAGGGAGAACTTGTCCTTGATTCCAGCCTGGTATTGTTCCATCCTAACGTTCAGATCAAGATACACAGATTGATTCAGCCCCACAGTAATGAGGAAAGATATGTGGAAATTCCTTTGGGAAATGGATGAGCTATGCATAAGAATTGCCACTACCTTTGCATCTCTGTTGGGTTACTACTCGTATCTAGCTCCTTGACTTGCCTTTAAGAAGTGTGGATTTAGTTGCCTTTTATACATCACTTTTCTGTATGTCTTTCCTGTGTCTGTTCATGTTCTGTGTGTTGATAAAGGACTGATGAATATTTTTAATAAGCTACAAAAATGTTGCGAGGTGTCATTTTTCTCTCTCTTTTTTTAAACCCAGTGTTGACAAGGCAACGAAATCACAAATAAGCTTAAGCTTTCTGTAGCTTTTACCACATCCTTTGAAGAATGATTGAACCGCATTGCTTAATCATTATTTTCCCTTTTGATGCATCCCATTGCATAAGGCCGGTGTGGTCTGAGGATTATCATCTCACGTGTATGCCAAAATTTGGTCCAAGCTTCCCTCTGATTTTGTAGTCCTTACTCTCTTCTTTCCTCTAGCAAAAGAAATACCTTTTTGATGTTCCTCTGGATTTTGTTGCAGAAATTAAGATTGCATGTTCCAATGTTGCATGGAGATACAAACAAAATAGCTTCGCTTCACTGGAGTCTGTGTTGAGACCTGATTAGGAAAGACAACTGTGTACAAGAATCTTGGAGCCTGTTGTGTTAAGACAACATGTTAGTGAATGTTTCTGACTTAGAAAGCTCAGGAGGATTATTACCTGTATTTCTGTCCAGCTTTGTCAATCTTCCTCAGCTTAATGTCTAGATTAAAAAACAAACAAAAAACCAAAAAACTTTGGGTAGGCAACTCAATTCCTTGCCTAATGGGAATCCTTCAGCTGATGATTGTGGACCCTCTTTAGGTGTGTGTGAGTAGAGACCTTGAGGTGATTCTTGGTGAAACTTTGCTCACAGGTACCAGTTCTTTGAGTGTCACCTCTCGTGGTCTCCCCATCGTATTTGTGGGGCTCTGAAAGTAACGGGAAGGAACAAAGATAAATGTGTTCTTTCATCTCTCAAACAAGCTTGTTTCTGGATAACAGTGCCACAAGAGGGTGCTTGTGAAACCCGCAGGGCCCTGTTATTTGGGAGGCTTTTATGCCAGCTTGCTGGCATTCGAGAGTTAATAGGTTGAAGCAATGGTCTTCAGGAATTAGTTGTAGCCAAGTGATCTTTTGTTTTATGAAGATGCTGGAAGAGCTGTGGTGAGCCACAGTAGCATGTCTGTGATTAGTAAAATACAGCAGAGCTTTGGAGATTGGAAACCACGATTCTCTGAGAATGTCACTGCCTCGCTTGGAAATGCCCAGTGGTGGGTATTAATACCTTTTTTCCTGTTGCCTCATTGTTTTGGACTCTTCTCTCTTCTGTAAAGTCAATTCGCAGGTGGTTCTGCTGCAGTATGCTCCACTGCAAGAACTCACAGCTGATGCAAACACAGCTACCTGTCTGTAGCCTCGGTTGGTCTGAAACTCTCTACTCAATGCACTGCTTTCTTCTTGTCAAATGCCTTATGTTGTCAGAGGAGGAATGCAGAAGGGCAGAGGGAGTTTCACTGGATGAAATTTGCCTGCAGAACTTGCACTGTACTAAAGGCAGAGTGAAAAACATGCAGGAGCATCAGGAGTTTGGGGGGATGTTGGAGTTGGCATGAGGGAGAGGCAGGTGAAATGTGGATATTTGGATGATATGAAACATCTGAACCCGGTGCCAGTAGAGCTCATGGAGTCCTTACCAACCAAAAGAGCAGCTCATCACAATGGGACTGATCTCAGGCTTGACTTTCCTTGGACTGGCGTTGCATGACCTTGCTGTTCTCTGCTCCCAGTTTCCCTCTGTGCTTGCTCTTCTAGCTGTTGAAGCCTGACGGTCACCTTCATAACAATTTACCCCCTTGTTGTTTTCCCCTCCTTACAAAATTTCTTGGGGAAAGAAATATAAAACAGTAAAAGTGACTGTTTTTTTGCCATGTGTCTCCATGTTTTATGATTTGCATCCATTATCTGCATTTGTGCAAAGGCTGTCATATTTTTGCATGTAACATGATGGGCTGTGATTCTGTATTTTTAGATGCTATAGTAATGCAAGTGATGTCTAGGCAAGCTTATGGATTAAAGCTGAAGAGATGTTTGCAACAAGGTTAGCTGTTTAGTTACCTACAACAACAGATTTTATTTTTTTGAATCTTCTAAAGCATTGCCATTGCTATAAAGCTCCCAAACCCAAATATCTTCACAGCTTTGTGTCCAAATAGTTCTTTCATTTACCAGTGAGGGGTGGGGAAGAACAACCTTTTCTGCAGCCAACCTGCCCTGCCTCTTATCTCATCCAGTCTTCAAGACTGGTATTGACTGTTGAACTCTTGAAATTGTGGTAGTTGTTGTTCTAAATGGCAAACTGTCATTTACTCCAACCATGAATTGAGGAAAAAATAATTGAAGCATCCCTCAGAAGTACCAGTTCAAGGCGGGGAAAAAAGGGCTTCAAGCTTTGCAGTCTCTTTCACATCAAAGCTAGGATCTTTTGAGGCTTTGTACATCAAAATTATTCTTAATGCGTTATTTAGGCCCCTCAGCCCCTTTGCTGAGTCATAAGGGGAAATGGAATACAATCATGGAGTAGTTTGGTTTGGAAGGGACCTTTTGTGTTTAAACACAAAACCCCTGAAAACGGGCTTCAACTTATATGGCAAGTAGCCCCTTCCAGTGCTGGAATATTGGTTCAGCAAACACCTGCTAGAGCTGTCTCCTGTTCTGTCTGCAGGCTGTCTCCCAACACCATGGTGACGCCCCACAAGAAGAGCATGCTGGGAAACGGAAACTATGATGTGAACGTGATTATGGCAGCGCTTCAGACCAAAGGCTATGAGGCAGTTTGGTGGGACAAGCGCAGGTACTGAGAAGCTGTGTAATTCTGGAGGTGGCTGCTGTTTGTAAAAACGAGAAAGAGATGAAGTATCAGAATATATCTTATCACTGTCTTTTCTGCGCTCTTTCAGGGATGTTAATCTCATTGCCCTGTCTAACGTGATGGGCTTCATCATGAATCTGCCCTCTAGCCTTTGCTGGGGCCCCTTGAAGCTCCCCCTCAAGCGACAGCACTGGATCTGCGTCCGGGAGGTGGGAGGCACCTACTACAACCTCGACTCCAAACTCAAGGTGCCCGAGTGGATTGGAGGTGAAAGTGAGCTCAGGTGGGACTTTCTGTATTCTGTTCCTCCTCAAATTCTTCCCTGTTGGTTGTGGGGAATCTGCCATTAAAAAATTAGCGGTTGAAACTTTTATGGCTGAACTTCAATAGCAAAGATTTGAGAGTAATAAAGTTGTTGTGCCTCCACTTAGATTTATACCCTGTTTGCACGAAGCTAGGAAAATGCTTTTGCCAGTGGTGATCTCTGTGAGCTCGACGGAGCCCGGCTTTGTCTCTTACATGGGTGGCTTTGTCACTAGTAGTAAAGGTAGAGGCCAGCTCTGGTATTAGTGACACATGCAATGAGATGTGCTGTGCCTCAGCCTCTCCTCAGATGTGAGAGTATCAGCATTCCTTTGCCTCTTTCATAGCAACCTGTGTGCTTGTTGCCAACAAAAGGCTTTCCAGATTAGAAGCACAGCCTTAGTCCTGACAGCAGTGAAAGCTGCTTGCAGGGAGTCACCTGCCTATGTAAGCCAATGCTGTGCTTCTGGCTTGACTCCCCTCTTCAACCTTAACACAAGACAGTTGGTGTAATTGCTGTGACTGTAAAGTCTCACATGCTCTTGTTGCCATTCAGCTTCCCTTCCATCCCATTCTAAAGCCTACTAGCAGCTTTGCTGCCTCAGCTAGACTTGTTCTGAGGTAGGGATTGAACGTGAGCAGTATTTGCAGAGCTTACCGTGCCACTGTCGTCTTGGTAAAGTGAATGTCAGCCTTTTGTGAACTTCTGGGATAAGGTAACGCAGGTCTGGAACTGCTGCACAGAGCTTCTGGTCGATTTTATCCTGGGTGTGCCATTCTTCAGCAATAAGTAAGGGCTCCTATATAGGAAATTTTGGAAATCTGGGCTGAAAGATATCAGAGAAAACATTGATTTGACTTTCATAGTTATTGGAGATAATCCAAGTTTGGTATTAGAAAAACCTTATGGGCAGAAATAGGCTACAGCACCATATCAAATGACCAGGTGGTACACTGTTCCTACAACCTGTGATAAGGACATCTAAATGACTGGGGTTTTCTTCCACAAGTATTCCAGATTTGTTGGAATTATTTTAAAATACAGTGGGATTCTTGATCTCGGAGATCTAAAGAAACCAAACTTAGTTTTAATTCTGTTTTTACCACCTTGGAAAGTTGGAAAGTGGTATCTATATAGACCTCTCTGAGGTTAAGATCATGTTTATCTGATTCTGCAATAACTTGCTGGGTTAGAGATGTATTGAGTCTCATGGGGCAAGTTTAATATTGGGCTTTTTTTCTTTTTTGTCAGAAAGTAACTAAAGACAGTGTGTGTGGGTTTCCCAGACATTTCTTGTGATGTTTGCAGAGTTAGCTGCGTTTAGAGGTTGTAGAAGACAACAAAGTTCTACATCTAGTAGTGTTTATTTCTGTTTCTCTTTATGATAGGAAATTTTTGAAACACCAGCTGAGAGGAAAGAACTGTGAACTCCTGCTGGTGGTGCCAGAGGAGGTGGAAGCACATCAGACCTGGAGAGCTGACGTGTGACCTGGACTGACTGTCTTCCCACTACAGCTCTTCCCCTTTACTGAACTCCCGATGTCCTGAAACCTGGATGATGGGTGCCCTGACTCTTCTCATCTGGAACTTCCTTTGTTAGGCTTTTCTCTTCCTTTCTTGGTGCAATAGGGCAATGGCATAGGACATGGAGGCGGGGGCGTAAAGAATTGAGGGCAGAGTGGAGGAAACTGGAAGCCAATCACTTTAATTGCAAAGGCGGATGAGCAGCGTGCCCTTCAGCTATCCGGAGGGTGTTGCGCTCTTTAAAACTGGGCTTTGGGGCTGAGGTGTCTGGAAGCCTCTGGCCTCCCTTTCCCCACATTGGCCAAGGCCACGTGTAGGTGGGACACTGCTCTCTCCGAGGCTTGCCGGGGAAGAGCAGGGCCCAAGCACGCTGCCGCCTTTTCACAAGTCTCGCCCTCCAAAACAAGTCGTCTTGAAGACATTTGCAATTCCTAAGGGTCTCTCAGGACACTCTCAAACACTAGGAATGGTACGGTGCTCAGCACAACCCTCTGCTGCTTAGGGTTGGTTTGTGCCAGGGATGAGAAAACAGTAATAAAAACAGTGTCATCTTTCAAGAAATTCTTCGGGTAGCTAGAGGATTCTTCCCCAGTGTCTCCAGGGATTTATGTATGTGGTGAGCGGTTGTTTGGCAGCATACGGCTGGCTGAGGAGACGTGGAAACACCAGGCACAGGCTAATTGAGGAGTATCGAGTTTCTGAATTGGAGAGAGGCTGTAGTCTGCTTGGGTTTTCTTTGTGCTATGTTGTTGGTTTTTTTTCTTTTTTAATACCTATTTTGGTTTTCTGCACAGTCACTCGGTAGTTTAGGAGCTGCTTGGAGAGAGGAATAAAAGTGAAGGGGTTTTTGAGAGGAATTCATTCCATTTTATTTTCATCTTTCCAGAAGTCTAGCCCGCAGCAGCGAATGTCATGCGAAATGTCCCAGAAAGAGGTAAAGTTACAAACCAAAAAACTGGCTAAGGAGGGAAGCCTTTGTAATAGTCAGTTTTTGCCCTCTTTATAGTTACTAGCTGATAATGTGGGAGATGCAGGGGGTCCACCAGAACCTTTGGGCGTTAGTGACCCTCGCCTGGTAGCTGAACCAACCTCTCTTTCAGTGTTGGCTGACAAACATTCTGTTAATGGATGAATTGCTTTTTCCTCCCCTCTCTTCCTTGGGGAAGAATGACTAGATGTGGAGACGCCAAGAGGAATCTCCAGCAGCTGCTTCCCAGTCACCTGGGTGAGCTGTAGCTCAGTCATGCCTTCCACAGCAGCAGGGGGAAACGCTGCACTTGGGACCAACTTTGTTGCATTTAGCTCTTCCTGGCCGAGTTGCCGTTTGCTTCCCTCCTTTTTGCATGGGATGTTTCGGTTGAAGAGCAATCTGGGATGTGATGAAGCTTGAAGGATCCTGCTCCATCGTGCAGGGAAGTCTCGTTACTGGTGTTTGAGCTTGCAAAAGGAGGGGTTGTAACTACCTTTTCTCAGTTACTTTTTTCTCTTGAGAGCTCTGCAAGCGCATGAGCAGGTGCTCGAAGCTGAGAGACCACCAAAATCACACCTTCCTAACCGTGAACGGAGGCCACATGAGGACAGGACAGTGCTGTTCACCAATCCCTGGGCATCCGGCAAGCGCCATTTTGCAGTTTTTTGAGCACAGCCTCCCACAGCCAAGGGCAAATGGCTCTTTATGTTTTAAAAACCCAACGTTTCTATAAAAAGTCCTATTTTGTAACACATTCCAATGACCAATACCAGCTGGCAGAGTTTTTAAACACTTTACAGGCAGGGTGCACAGCCTGCAGCCATTCTGCTTGTGACTTGAAGCCATTTCTTCAAGAGGGTGGGGAAAAAAAAAAAATCTCAACAGCAACATTTTCTATGCTGATTGAAGTCGCACTTTGGAGAAACCCTGTTTGCATGGAAACCGCAAGCCAACGGATCAGTGCACAATATGCAAAGATGTTTTAAAATATTTTGGGACTATGTTCCTCTCCTTATATGTCAGCTCCTTTGCTGTGGGGTGGAGGGGAACAGTGTGATCCAGCCGCTCAGGTAAAGTGTAGGATCACACCCCTGGGGAGGTGAGGCAGCTGTGCCCAAGAGGGTGGGCGAGCTCATCCGGTCCCACTGCTTGGGAGTGGGGAAACCCGTAGGTTTTTTTCTTGCTTGTTTGGTTTTTGTTAGAGCCTTGTCTTGGGTTTGTTTACAGAGATGTATTTTGTTTAACCAAATATTAAAAATGGAGGGGAAAAAAAACCATTTCCATATAAATGTCCTATCACTTCTGTACGTTGAGCTGAATTGTTCTGTAACAAAGTTATGTAAAAGAAAAATAAATTTTTTTTTCTTTGGTTTTTAAGATTCTGAACTCACAAAGGTTGCAGTTTTATAACCAGTCACTGGTGCTGAGGTAGAATCGCCTCTCTGGGCACTCCCTTAAGCCACATGCTGCTTCTCAGCCATCTGAAAGGGACAGAGCCCTGCCCCTCCCTTTCCCCCCAACAGCCGTGCATGAAGGGGAAAGGTCTCTACCTGCAAAGCCACCATCAGCTCTGAAAGAACTGAGCTGCCCTAAAGGACGTCTATGAAAACCACACTGCTCAGGTTGGATTTATTTAATATTCAATACAAAAAATACGCAGCTGATATCTGAAGTTCTACTTTGAGGCAGAGGAGCAGCGCGGATGTGATAGTCTTGAACCTGGCTTGCTGCTCCCCGGGTACCCGCACACGCAGTTGCAGTGAAAGTGTCTTCCCAGAGAGTGTTTTCCACCCGTGACCTTCCTTCCTTTGCTTCGCCTGCTGGGAAAGTCACTCCTCCTCCTCCTGCCACTGGTGTGCTCTGGCTCCCAGTCAGCCAGGAGAGGATTTGTTTTGTTTGGCTACCGCCTTTCGAAGCCCAACCTGTGTGCTGGGGTGGTTCTGTGGGGGGTGAGGAGGCTGGAAGGGGAACTCCCCCAGTTCAAGTCTGCAACTGGTTATGGCATACTGATTGAATAACAGGAAAGACTCACAACTTCTACAGGGGGGAGGATGCAGACAGGAGCCGCCATCAGGTCCAGAGAGGGGGCTTCCCCCCCATTATGGACAGGTCAATGTCCCCAAGGAGAACCAAAAATAAAAATGAACAAACAAATGAAAAATAAAAATGCCCTGACCCAACAAATCAATAGTTCAATATGTCATAATCTCAAGGTCTTCCCACATGATATGAATCCAATGCAACTTCCACAAATTAGATTTTTCCAGGCAGCGGAGGCAGGGCCCCTGGCATTCCACCCGAGAGCCCTGTGTTGGGTCCGAGGAGGATCTGGAAGGAAAACGGTCAAGTGAGGGGCTGCGAGGACACGGGACAGCTGCTGCACACTGCCATGCCCTCCCACAGCTACTCGGTGGGACGCCGAAGGTATGAGCAGTGTTTAACAGTTCCTCGCCCACTATGACACCCAAGTTTTAACACCTGACCATACCAAAGGCAAACGGGGCAGGTGTTAAGCCTGCATGCGGTTCTTGCTGTGTATGTCGGCCCAATGAAAGCTGGCCTGTGTTTGTCACCAGCCCGTTACCTGGAGTCGGCAAGATCATCCCACTGGAAAACCCAACCAGAACATCTGGTGGGATGAAGGAGACCAACAATGTATAACAGACAGGAGAGAGGGCTGGGGTGTTCCTGCCTCACCTGTCGCTGCTGCAGCTGCTGCTGTTGCTCCATCTGCAGTTTTTCAGTTTCAAAGACGACAGGAAGAACCAGAATCATGAAGGAGGTGGTCCCAATCCACAGAGCTGCCCTGGAGAATCTAGGGAAGAGAAAGCACATGAGAAATAGGAACTGGTTCCTCACCTGCTGCTTACAGGCGCTGAGCTTCCCCCTTGTTTCCTTTCCGTGCCTCTGACACAGGCCTTCCCCCAGCACCACCGGGACCCGCTCCCGACCGCC
>NW_010547854.1:335-1554 GCF_000687285.1 Phaethon lepturus | reverse complement strand
TGGGGATCATTGTTCCCCAGGGTGGTGGGTGGCCCTGGTCTGGCTTCACCCACTGTGGGTGCTGTTGCCTCTCTGACACCTCAGCCCCATCCCAGTGAGTTAACAAGGCTGCGCTTCGCAACACAGGAGCAACAAACGTGGCTTTATTTCTTTTACCTCTCACATATGCCTCCATCTGGGCAGAGAAGACCTTGGTCCCAGCTGGACCCCCTTGCTGAACCTTGGTCCCTGCTGAGCTCGTTGCCTGTGTTATGACCTGCTCGGCAGCTCTAAACAGTCCTGCCCGGATGGCAGCATCACTGGCATGTCGTGAGCCTGAAAAACTGCAAATGCCATCCTGGTGTTGCACTTGACACAAAGCAAGAGCAGTGTTGAGTCGAGCACAGGGAACAAACCTGAGGCTTGTACCGCTTGCGAGCCTTGAGCTTACAGTCGTATGTCCCCTCCTCCTGCATCCCTCAACCCTCCGCAGAGCTTTCGTGGGTCACAGCACGTCTCTAACGACTCACCCTGAGCTGCAAGCTGGGGTTTGTTCCTCTGTGGCCCCCCTCTGTGGGGCTGCTTCCCCCGTTGCCATTATTTACAGCCGGTGCTATCAGTTCCTGACTATCTGCAGCAGAGGGGTTTGTGTAAACTGCTGCTGCGGCGGTTCCAGCCCGTCTCACGGTCGCCAGTTCCTGCACGGCTCTTCCCGTCGGACGGGTTTGTCTGACTTCCTCCAGGGATGGCGGAAGGTGGTGGAACGTGTCTTAGCACGGGTGCCTACAGGAGTTTCTGCCCTGAGACCGGCGATGCCCATGGCCTGTTCCTGCTTTGTCAGGTTGGCGGATTTACGCGTCCTGCCTTGCTGATGATCGTGTTGCCATTCAGGGCATCCACATTCTTGATTCGTGCAGGATGGTGAATCCCCACTCCTGACGATCCATGGCTGATGCGTAGCTTGGGGAGCTCATGGCAGCAGTGATGCTGCACCGTCCCTGGCACAGCCACGGTCTCAGCCTTCCACCACCAGCACTTGAGCACCTCACTCTCAGCTCTTTGCAGGGGCCACTGTCACAGATGTGACAGTCACCATGTCCCTGACTGTCCCTACCTCTTCAACACCCACAGAGACCATGGTGCTGCTGCCCACCACTGACTCCACCACCGCAGACACCAACCCTCCCTCCAGCCCTGACACCTCCACACCAGAGGTGCTCACAGATGCCTTCACAGCCAG
>NW_010547854.1:0-307 GCF_000687285.1 Phaethon lepturus | reverse complement strand
GCCGCCCGGGCAGCCTCCAGCACCACCAGACTGCAGGTGAGGGGCAGCACAGCCCCCAGCACTCCCGGGTCGCTTGCCGGCACCACGGTGCAGCCTGACCCCACCCCAACAGGGCTGGGGCTCACCACCAGCACCCCAACTCCAACCCCCATGACCATGACACCCAACTGTGCTGAGACAACCATCATCACGTCTGTGGGGAGCAGCACAGCCCTGGCTGTCAGCTCGTTTGGAGTCAAAATGAGCACACTGCCTCCCCCCACCTCTACTCTTCTCTCCTCCACCCGGGTGGGCACCACCCTTGGCA
>NW_010547853.1:317-9141 GCF_000687285.1 Phaethon lepturus | reverse complement strand
GAGCAGCGCCGCCCCATGGCGGGCAGGCGCGCGCCGGTACCAAACCCGAGGTGTCCGCGTGCTCTCCCCGCAACTCTTCCTCCCCCCACGTTACCGCGTTCCTCAAACCTGGCTTCCCCACGTCTCCTTTGTCTTCTCGTTTGTCCCCTTTTCCAGGCAGTTGCCTGAAGAACGACGTATCCAGGTAAACGCAGAGGCGAGGCCTCGGCCTGCCTCTTTTCAGAGCTCGGCAAGGTACGCAGAGTGACCACAACAGGAGCCCGATGTCACTGTCCCCTTGTGCTGCAACAAAAGCTTAACCCTGGGCCAGGTTCCCACCACCCTGCTGTGTTACTCAGCTCCTATCACTTCCCAGCACCCCCGCCTGTGAAAAACTCCTACCAGGGCAGGCTGGAGGTGTGTGGTGCCGGCAGACTCCTGTAAACCTGTCTCCCTTTGACCTTCTGGAAAGCAGTAAGGGGAAGGCGAGGTTGCCTTTGCTGCATGTTCTGCTGGCTCCCTGTAGCAAGGAAGGGACATGACAGTGCGCCATTAGCTCTGTTGGTCCTTCTAGCGAGCAAGTACAGCAGTTAAGCAGCAGCAGCATCTTTGAAATGGAGGAGCTGACAGCATTTTGCTGTCCTAACAACTTTCAGGTCTGGCAATCCTAAAGCAACACTCCAAACACTGCAAAGCAAAGCAGAGTTACCTTGAAGTTTTCCATACTATCTCCAGCACTGCTGCTAAGAAACCTTTAGGTGTTTAGGAAATGCAGCAATAAAGCAGCAGGATGGTCCTTCCTTAGGAAATGGTGATCAAAGCCACTAGGCTGTGGGACAGTCATTTATATCTGAACCCTTTCCTAAGTTACGACGACTTCTAGGACTCCTCTTTGCCCTCCGCAGTCACTAACTGCCTTGGAACTTCATTTTGTGATCCATCTCACTATAAACTGCACTGCAGGCAGTCCCTAGTGTCTCTGTTCCAAGAAAAAAAGTATTTGTTAATGGGTTTTAACCTAAGAACCTCAGCTGAAATAAACTATCTTTGACAGTGGAGTATTCCGTTCACAAGCATTTTCATGGTGAAAAGGAGAAAATAATTAAAAACTTCCTACCCTGGTAAGTTAAAATGCACACATAAATACATGGAATAACAATTTCCTTTGATATATCTCTGTATTTTAGAAGACAACATACAAAAATATTTTGACAAAGAATGGTTGGGTGGGGAAAAGAATTCTGCAGAAACTGTTATAAGGCAAACTCCCTTTAAAGGAAAAAGTATTATAGTTTGAATTGATTACAGACTTAGTATCTGCTTACTCAATCCAAGTGTTTGTACAGTAAGCAGTAACTGATCTATAATTATTCAAAAAACTCAGACTCACAAACTTTCAACATGGTATTAAGCACTGATCAGCTTTTCACTGCCACTGTATTTTGGAATCTGCTTGTAAGACAAGTCTGTAGACACACACATCCAAAACACCTTACATTTTATACAGTATGGGACTTACTTTCTATTTAACATTCTGGAAGCTTTTCTGTTTTTTAAATATTCACGGTCTTTTGGAGACTTCACAACATGTTTTAAGTTAAATATTCTTATATGCCAGTGTTTGTACTGAAAACTAGGAAATCTACAGTAACAATGACCTGCTCCACAGTGCGTTATCTATGTATCTCAATTACTTTCACCAGATTGAAAGCTAGCCAAAGCAAACAAGATTTTAATTTATTCTTCATTACTGAGATCAGACTTTTCACAAGTGAAATTTTACTGTATTTCATACAAACTGGAAACTACAGTAAGTACACTATCAAAAAGCAGGCGAGATGTAAGACATTGCAAAGTCTTTGTAATGTATTTAAAAATACCTATGCCATATCACTCCTTTTTGATTCAAGAAGCTAATTCCTCATTATAAAATTTTTCATAAAATTCCAAGTCTTTTATGTTTAAGGATGGTTTTACAGTCCTCAACGATTTTACAAAATGTTCATGTTTTACAGCAGTTGCTTCAAGTCCATTCTCTTGCAATGCCAACAAAGCAGCCTTTAAAAGAAAAAGAAAAAAGAAACAACTTGAAGTGTTTATTATGTTCTAAGTTGCAAAGAAGTTATTGTAAGTATTCTAAAGTATTTTACATTAAACCAAAGGTGTTTTCAGGTAAAGCATCTGAAAACAGCATTGTATAATTTATGGTTATTTAACAATAGATAAACATCAAATAAGATTACTGTAACTTTTTCCATTCACTTGTCTGGATTAGACAAGATATCTTTGATCACTTATCAATTTCTATTTTCTTCCTAGTCTTCTCTCTTTTATATAACTTATCTCAAATACTTACATTTCTCTTTTTTTTTTTTTTCCTCTCTAGCCTTGACAGGACATGCTAATTTCAGCTAAAAATGCTGCAGTTGCTTGCAGTACACAAAATACAGTTCATCTAGATGTGAGCTTGCTTTAGAAAAGGCCATGTGAAACAAAGGGTAGTACAGTTCCTTAACTTCTACTAAGCTGTTAGAGAAAGCCTTTATTCTTATTTGTCTTTTTTAAAGAATTAACCCTTGTTCAGTTCTTCCGTTTTATTCGTTCTCTTTATATTTTCATTACAAACTATGAAAGAATAGGTACTATAGATGGCTTGGTAACATCTATGAGTTAGCTCTCTTTTTTTCATTTACAGGCTTCATTTACAGTTTATTTCACTGATTAACCATGAATATTTCTTACCTCCTTGCACAGATTTTCAATATCGGCTCCAGAGAAGAGATCTGTTAGCACTGCCACATCTTCTAATGACACATCAGTATCTAATGGAATTTTTTCTGTGCAGATTTTCAAAATAGAAAGCCTTCCCTGTAAGTTGGAGCATAATATGTAAGAAAACAAAACCCAAACAACCCAATAACTAATCCATTTACAAAGCAGTACAGAATCTGAAATTAGAACTAAGGAAAATCCAGAAGAGTACCAAAACTACATGTTTTTGGTGGATGAGTGAATAAAATGCCATTAATGGAGATAACCACATAACCACAAGAGTAAGTATTAGCTCATATATTAAAGTCTGTTACTCAGTTACTCATTGCTACACGAAAACACGGTATTTTAGACTGAAGAGTCCACATTTGGCCTGCTTTGAGTCAACTCTTTTTTTTTGCAGAAGCTCAGGACAAGTAGCTATACTGCCCTTAGGAACACGGCACAAGAATGATTTGAAGCAAGGACAGTCAATTTGTTATGGTACTTCCTAAACTGTAGCTTCATTTTGTAAATACAGAGTTATTCCAGATTTTGTCTATCTTCCACACACAATAGTAAAACTACATACATCAGTTAAAATGTAACTGGGTTTAAAATTATAAATATAATTATTCCTTTTAAACTTCTTCATTGTACCTTGAGTTTGGCGACTGATCTTCAGTGAGTCATCCACCAGTTGTTATATATATATACACTATAGGAATATGTCCCCTTTGCTCTTAAAGTATGCTGGCATTTAGCATCTCTCCATTTAAAGCCACGTATGAATTTGTAATACATCACCTTCAGATCTGGAGGTGGAATATAGATCACATTGTCTAGCCTTCCAGGACGCAATAAGGCATCATCCAGCATATCTGGCCTATTCGTTGCAGCAACTACCATGAAATCTTTGTTCAAAGTTTCCTGAAACTCTAGCTGAGTAAGAGATGATATAAACAAATTAGTGCAACATAGTTTAGACAGATATTTTTGGAACAACTGGACAGCATTTACCATTCTTCCTATATAGAAAAGGGAACATAAATACCTCTCTCTCCTCATCTCTTTGTTCTTGACATTGACCCTCAAGCTGTAGTTTGCTTCCTCTTCTTTCTGTGACTTTCAGCCCAATACCATCCAACTCATTGAGAAGAACAGAAAGAACCCGCTCAGAGACACCATGGCCAGTTCTGCAGCGTGACCGGGATCCTAAGATAGAATCAATCTCATCTAGGAATATTATTGCCGGAGTATTTGCTCTTGCTTGGTGAAAAACCTTTTAAAAAAAAAAATTTAAGAAAGTAAAACATTAATGCATACATTCTATCAGGTAAGGTGAAAACACCTATTTCCATATACTCTGTATTTTACTTACTTAACTTTAAAGATACATTCATAAAGATTCATGAGAGCCACATTACATTTACTTTAGGCTTACATTTACTATAGGCAAATGCTGCTTCTTTAAATTCTTAAGTGAGCTGGAAACAATAGGGTAGAAATACTTTCAAAGTTTAAGACTGGTATCATTTTAGGGCTAGATTCTCAGTTTATATAAATGTGAATCTGTAAGCCATTTCTCTTTAATAATCAGATGACAGCTTTAACTATTATCTTTTCTATAACAAAATTTAGGCCTTACTAGTACTTCACAAAAATGGAGCAAAAATTAAACTATAGCCCTTACACAAATTAAAAACTCTACCTGAGACAAAATCCTCTCTGAATCTCCAACATAAGGCGAGAAGAGGTCAGCACCACTTACAGAGAGAAAGGAACAATGACAACTTGTGGCCACAGCCTTCACCAGTGTGGTTTTGGCACACCCTGATGGCCCATAGAGAAGAATACCCTTTGGATGAGACAGGCCCATCCTAGCAAACGCCTGAGGAAATTTCATGGGCCACTCAATACTCTGTCAATACATAAAAAAGGGATGAAATTCTTAGTAACAGAACTAGAGTTCATAGGCAATCAATACAATTGCTGAGTGCATTATTTCCTCTCCTTAGTACAAACATTAAATTGAAATCAGAGAATACTAATTTGGTCCTCCTTCATATAACGCTCCCCTTAAAGTTTCCTCTCAGTCTCAAACAGAACAAAAGGCAATCCTCGATAGATGATATGCAAGAGCCAGCTCTGGCTACAATTCAGGAATGGACAAATTATCTGGCTGCAAATTAAGTGTTTTTCAGCTACTGGAAAGCGTGTGCTAATTTTCACATGGTATTACACTTGGTGGTGATATCTTGTGACTGGAAGATTTCTAACTCACAAACATTGTAGTAACTTAATGTAGTATAAGAAGTGTTCAAAATATAATTTATAATCAGGTAATTTGCAAGAGATTTCATTTCTATAATGTAGCATACAGCATATCTTCGAGGACATGGTTATTAGAAACTAGTTGTTTATCTAAATGTATTTTATACATCACCTGTTTTAACTTTAATTTCACATCTTCAAGACCACCAATTTGCTCCCAAGTAACAGGTTTACACTCTGTTAGTCCAATTGCACTTCGAAAAGACGACGGTTGAATTTTTTTAAAAGCTTCTTGGAAATCTGCGATGTTAACCACCATTTCAGTTGAATCCTGAGAAACCCAGATAGAGCATATTAACAATATTTTTACATAACTTATAATGCTGTATTAGTATGCAAAACACTTCACAAAAGGCCAAGTGCAGCTAATAAAGCAGCAAATTCCTACCTCTTTAATGGCAAGTTTTTACGCAGGAAAAAACAATTTTAACAGAAATTAATGTTTCACACACTACTACTGTTTTTCGCTAAATTAGAGCTCCACAACACAGCAATCTGCTAAATCAAATGGTTGCTAGTTTCAGGGTTACCACACCCCCATTACTAGATTCTCTTGAATACAAATAAAAATGTTCTAAATCCATTTTCATCAACTACTGGAGAAAGTTAAGGTGCTTTATCTCAAATAGTCTAGAAAATACCATTATTAAACTACAGATGCAGTACCAGAACTAAGATTTATTTTGCAAAGGAGCTTGCAGTTCTCAAGGCAAACAGGCCATCTACTTATTATTTTCATCTGTCCTTCTATTTCCTTCTGGGATAACAAACTCAAGTTATTTTGTTTATTACTTTCAGTATTTGTAAGGTATCTGGAGGAGATGGAAGTTGTAGAAATACAATGATCTCTTTTTTTCTACCCAAGTGAAGACAGAGGGTTCTACCATTCTCTGTAGATGCTCTGAGTCTGGAAATTTTGCAGATCAGGCTTTAAACTTCTGCTCAGCCATTCCAGATGAAAAACCACAGCAAACATATACCTCAATTCTTGTAAAAGTCAGAATACATAGAAAGAATGTGAAGAAATAGCAATTCTCTAATTCCGGATCTATAATATCCAAGAAGTTAAACTTCTGCACACCGGGCAATTGTATACCTTGTGACAATAACAATGTTGTATCTAGCCATACAACCCAAATTATAATAGTTATTATCACTAGCAGTTATATATTTACGTGTCAACCTAAACTTTAATTTGCAATTATTAATAAGTCTAAATCGCTGATAGCTTCGAGAGAGCTTTGGTGGACATTATAGTTCAGTTTGCCAAAAAAGACTAAAATCTCTGCTTTGCACAATCCTAAAACATATTAACAATGAGGATAAAAACTTTTGGCAGGATTTTCCTTCCAGAAAGGAGAAAAGAGTCTTTTCAGGTGAGAACTGGACTAGTGAAATGGTGTATTTACATTTATAAAACACTCTGTCTTTTTCAGTATCTTTATTTGTGAGTTCAACTTCTTGAGCTTTTCAAGTAAAGCCGAGCATTAATGAGGAAAAGGTGGTACATATTAGTGATGACATTCTTCCTGACTAATTTGCAACCATACCAAAGAGCTGTGGAACACAGCTTGCATAGCAGCTTCTCTGCAGAGCGCTGTAAGGTCAGCTCCAACATACCCAGTTGTCATTTCTGCCAGTTTAACCAAATCAACATCTGCAGAAATTGGCATACTAGATGTAAGCAACTGCAGGATGGATCTTCTTTGTGTAAGTGTTGGTGTCCCAATAATAACCTAAACCAAATATAATAAACAAAAATTTTAAAGTTTACTTAAGTAAATATTTTGCTATATTCCTCTTATTTTACAGACCTGGGCAAGCAAGTTTCTCTCTTGTTTATACTGCTTACTAAAGATTTAGAATCAGAATAGTTTGGGTTGGAAGGGACCTTTAAAGGTCAATAAATATATATACACACACATATATTTACACTGCAACTAAAGAATTTGACAAGAAACTTATTACCTGCACTATACAAATAAGAAATATTTAAAACACCCTTCATTTACACAGACTTTCCAACTGAACAGCATTTGTATAAACAGTTGTTCATAAGACAGTGTCAGCTAGTGTCCCTCAAGTCCTAGTTTAAGGTAATTTCAACAAAAAACATAACACTGAAATAATAATTTCCTTGCATCACAACAGCTGAATTAGATGCATCCAAAAGAAAAAAAAATTTAGATAAGCATTCATACATCATTAAAACCTTGGTAAAATACCACCATAAAATATATCTCAACAATCTATACATCATGGAAAATAAAATTATAATTGTGAGAACATTAAAGAATTTGACTAAACTAGATGACCCAGGAGTGCATTTAGTCAACAAAATAAACAACACAAGTAAAAGCATTGTGTGCTGCATAACTACATATGTTCTTTCTTCTTCTGACCATTAGGCTAGCAGAAGCTTTCCAGAGTAGACCTAGCCTCTGTTACTGAAATCTGAATAGAATTTTTGACACAACAGGTTACGAGTTCTCTGTCACAATAAACTTAAGGAGAGAGGCACACCTTTTCAATCTAGAATTCAAATGAGAAAAATCTAAGTCTGTAATGCTACGCATTTGTAAGCAAAAGAAAACCCTCAAGAACAGGTCCACATCTTTATGTTAAACAAACATAAAGACTCCCCTTTTCCATTTTCAAGTATTTGGAGCTCTCAGTTTCCTAAGTAAAATGTGCTCCCTACCTTACCCAAGCTGCAGCAAGCTGCAGAAAGAAACAGGATACATGTCTCAAGCCTGTAGAATCCCACTATGAAACATGATTAGCAGACACCAAAAAAAAAATTACTTTATTAACTGCCCCCTGCTCCACCTCAAAGAGAGACAGAAAAAAGAGAGCACAAGAATAACAGAGTTTGCCTACCTCTCTGTCAAATCTGCCAGGTCTTCTTAATGCAGGGTCTAAGGCATCAGGCCTGTTTGTTGCTGCTATAACGACCATCTTACCCTCACTACCTACACCATCCAGTAGCGTTAGCAACTGAGCAACAATACGATCTTCAGGAG
The DNA here is from genome assembly GCF_000687285.1 of Phaethon lepturus. Lineage (NCBI taxonomy): Eukaryota > Metazoa > Chordata > Aves > Phaethontiformes > Phaethontidae > Phaethon > Phaethon lepturus. The sequence continues at coordinate 1,054 of NW_010547853.1, read as the reverse complement.
CAGTGTTTGAACTTCCTCTCTTTGGGCATAGAGAATCAACTTCATCAATAAAGAGAATGGTTGGGCCTTCATATGACATTGCTCTGCACTTTTCAAAGGCTCTTCGCAAATTCTCTTCACTTTCGCCTGGTCTTGAACCATACAGGTCTGGGCCACTGATGCAAAACAGGTACGCACCCACTTCTTTTGCTATCCCTACACCTGGGGGACCTATTAATAGCACTCCATTAGGGACAGATAGCCCCAGCTTCTTAAAAGTTTTTGGAAAGCAGAAAGGCAGATAAACCATTTCTTTCAAAGACTTTCGCACATCATCTAGTCCCGCAATTGAAGTTTTTGCAGTGTCTTCTGAGAGATGTCTGTGCCATTCAAAAGTGACCACCTCCTTAATTTTTATACTTGTTTGGGGTGTTATCAGTCCAGCTTCATCCATCAAAGGGTCTATGGACAGTATTTCAATATACACCACGGGATTTTCAAGATTTGGGGCAACAGTTACAACATAATGAAGTGAAACATAAACATTTCGTAGCAGTTCTCTGATGGTCTCCTGCAACACTGCTCTGGGAGTCGAGTTTTTCAGTGCAGAGCTCTTAAGGACCAATTTCACGGTCGCCTTCTTCAACTGACGATAGGCCAGAAGCTTCAGCTGGCCGACATTCAGCGTGAGACCCTTTAGGTCCCCTGCAGCAACACCCGCGGTTCTGCAGGTCAGATCAACCTGCAGGTACCCATCC
>NW_010547853.1:0-286 GCF_000687285.1 Phaethon lepturus | reverse complement strand
CCCGCCAACTCGTGCCTGGCCCACGCCGTCCACAAACACCAGCCGGTAGGCAGCGAGATCCTCAGCGGAGCGCCGACCCTGGCGCCCAGGGCGGAGAAGGTGGCAGGCCCTACTCTGCACCTCTGGGTGCCTTCATCTCCCGGGTCCAGGAGGAGCAGCTTTAAGGCTGCCACCTCCATCGCCGACTTCCGCGGCGTACCCTCCGCGACAGAGGGCAACCACCCCCCTCCGCTGCGCGGCCCCGGCCAGCTCTTTACTCACCCCACCTCGCCCTCCGCCGGGCCTC
>NW_010547852.1:0-2695 GCF_000687285.1 Phaethon lepturus | reverse complement strand
CAGCTTTTGATTTACCTATTAAACTGTCTTTCTGTTAAGCCATGAGTTTTCTCCCTTTTACTGTTCTGATCTCTCCCCCATCCCGCTGTGGGGAGTGAGCGAGCGGCTGCATGGTGAGTAGTTGCTGGCTGGGGTTAAACTACAACAAAATGCCTTTCCTTTAAGGCCAAGAGGGATTAGAACCCAGAAATATCAGAAATATTTTTTCGATACCACCAATAAGAGTATCCACAGCATTTTTTGCCAGCTCCAGAACAGAGTATGTTTCCTGAAGGAAACCTGAAGAGACGTATAAAAGCGTGTCTTGATCTCACAGTCGAGATACCGGATGCTAACATCAATAACTGGCTAAGCATTGCTACTGCTTTTGCAAAGCGTTTTGAACTCCTTTCTCTTCCTTCTATAATGACATAATTCTCACTTTCCAGAACCGCATGAAGATTTTACTCAGCTGTGCCTTCTGCTTTTAAGAGATATTCAGGTGCAACAGTGTCATGACAGAGTCATAAATACCAATATCTGTAGCTCAGTATAGGCAACTTATAACAGCTTATAGCCCTGCAGTACTGGACTGGGCAACATCATTCCTTTCTAGTGAGGTTGTCTGCTTCAGCTGAAGCGGCACACACTGTTCAAGCAAGTACAGATTCAATGGTAAAAATTTTTTCTTTGGTATCTCTAAGGAAAAAAGTATTTATGTAAGTTAAAGTGATCAGGATGGATGTTCTTCTCTTAACCAAAATATATACGTCTGATCAGAGGCAATTCTGAATGGCAAGCTTTAAGTCTCAGAAGTTTTAAGCATTACAAAATGGCAGGCACAGTTTCCCCTCATTTTCCTCCCTCCCCAAGGAAAAAAGACTGATGAAGTCTTAGGTAGAAACTGAAAAAGAAAGAGACTGAAGATGGATTTCAAATGACTCTGAAGATGAAGAGCAGCACAGTCACACACCAAAGCTTCTTAGATATGGTCTAATTTTCACTGGTACTATGAGCAGCAGAGGATCAGTTACTTTGCTCCTAGTAAGAACTCTTGTGTAGCCAAATACTGGAAAAAAGTTAAATTTCTAAAATAATAATAAAAGATGAAATTTTATAAAGGCATGTTGAATTAAAAGCAGGTACATGTTCTCTATTTTCTTATTATAGCTTGATGCACAGCTGTTAGGAAAACCCCCGCCACTAGTGCCAAAACTCTACTATGCCATTTGTTAGAGTGCAACCTACTACTGACAAAATATGGTTATAGTGTTGAGAAAAGTCAGCCAAGAAAAAAAAAAGCTCATGAAGGAGTCTCTGTACTGTATTCTTATGCATTAGAACAGAAGAAAATATTCATCTTCTGCTTCTCATATGACACTGCTCTGGTGGGATGTTTTAGTTTTAACTCTTTTAAGAGACAGACAATTTCTCATTAACAGCTCAGAAATCTTCACACACAAGTGACGCTAGTCATGATTTTTGTCACATATTATATCTATACATATTAAATCCATATCACTAGTTAAAACACACAAAATGACAGCTAGGCTCGAGAACCTCAGAACTGCACTGAATCAAGTATTGCCTGGCGGACAGAAGTGCATTTAGAAACCACGCTAGCAACACCTTCCCTTTCTCTAGGGAAACACCACACAGAGATCCTTAATACTGGTATTTTAAGTACACTTAGATCTGACATGTCCTGGTTTTGGTTGGGATAATTTTCTTCCTGATAGCTGGTATAGTGCTGCATTTTGGATTTGGGATGAAAATAATGATAAAATGCTGGTGTTTTTAGTTGTTGCTAAGCAGTCAAGAACAGTCCAGCTTCTCATGCTGGCCGGCCAGCAAGAAGGTGGGGGGTGCACAGGAAGCTGGGAGGGGACACAGCCAGGACAGCTGATCCAGGCTGGCCAAAGGGATATTCCATACCATACGATATCATGCTCAGTATATAAACTGGGGGATTGGCCAGGGAGGGTCACTGCTTGAGAATGGGCTGGGCATTGGTCAGTGGGTGGTGAACAACTGCACAGTGCATCACTTATTTTCTATATCCTTCTATTATTATTATTCTTATATTTTTCCTTCCTTTTCTGTCCTGTTAAACTGTCTTTATCTCAACACACAAGTTCTAGGGTTTTTTTTCCAGTTCTCTCCCCCATCCCACTGGGGAAGGGGGAGTGAATGACCAGCTGTGTGGTGTTTAGCTGCCTGCTGAGTTAAACCACAACAGTCTTTTCTGGCACCCAATATGGGGCTCAAAAGGTTGAGATAACAACAAAACTGACCAGAGCACATTAGAACAAATTTGTTCTACCAGCATTTGTTATATTAGTTTGATAGACGCTAGTCACGCTGTTGACTTATTTGCTCTCAAAGTTAATGTGCTTGTTCTCAAGGTTGTGTCATGGAACACCTTACTGGCTGTATATGTTCCCTGTTGTGCCATTTATCACCTCTGGGAGCTGGGTCAAGGTTATCATTGTGCTGTACTTTGTAACACTGGCTGATGATATAATAAAATGGCTGGTTCTGACAGTAATATGGCATTTAAACTCATCATTGCTGTCATCACCGTACTTCAGGAGCCATCTCTCAGAAACCATTAATATTTATACTGTTTACCTTTTCTCCTCGAAGAGGCAATTTACGTGAGGCACACCTTCCTTCCCCTTCCCATTCTCCTCCAGGCTAGTTACAATAGCTCTTG
>NW_010547851.1:2776-3089 GCF_000687285.1 Phaethon lepturus | reverse complement strand
CTCTTCCTTCCCACTGGGTCCCTGCTATCCCGCAGGGAGCGTACGGTCCATGGGGCAGGCACGATGAAAAGGCTGGGGAGCCTGGAAGAAGCCAGGACAGGCCTATCGCTGCGCCCAGCCTCCACCGTACAGATCACCAGCAGAAGACAAAATCCTCTCTGAAGCTGACCAGCTCTTACTGCAGCCGTCTGCTTGCAGCTGGCCGGAGAAATATCATCAAAACAACGTATTTGCCAAGGCTGAGCGCGCACCTGCACGCAGAAAGCTCCCTCCGACCACAGTCTTGAGCATTCGGAGTTCCTCCCCGTGCGCC
>NW_010547851.1:0-2632 GCF_000687285.1 Phaethon lepturus | reverse complement strand
CTTTCACCCCCCCCCGCCCCGTTTGCTTTGGGCACTCTTTTGGCCACTGACCTTGTCTTGCTTGTTGGTGCATCTCCAACTTGCCAGCCCACAATTTTTTTACCCTTTTTTTGAAAGGCAACCCTGATCTGGTGTACCACCGGCTTCACGCGGTGGTAGCCCTCATTGCCTGGGGGCGATGCTGAGGAGAGCTGTCCTTGCCCGTGACTTTGTCTCGATTTGAAGGCAAACAGAGGACAACCAAACCGGCCACTGGCGATGGCGGGGGACGCTTTGTCGGATGAAGACGTTTGCCTTGTGAGCAGCAGAGTTAGGGCAGGATCTTCTTCTTCGTGGCAGGTCTGGTGCAAAGGGAAAAACACCCCGTGATAGGGGAAAATAGGGGAGTACTCTTGGAGTAATCGATTACTCCCTGCAGTGGGGTATGTGCTGTCAAATATATGCAAATGCCTGGCATGAAAAGCCAAAAACTGCCTCTGTCAAAGCCCGAGCTGGGCACAAGGGGAAGGGGGAGAGGGCAGTAGCACATGGGAAGCGGCGATCCATCCCCAGCCCAGGATAGGGCCTTTGATCCAGCTTTGCTCCCGCGGGATGAAATGCCGGGGGAGTTATGCAGGTAAGAAGAACCCTGCCTGGGAGGGGATGGGTTCACACACACACACCCCGGGTGCGAAGCAAGCCTGGCCGTGTAATCTGAGGGAAGAGCTTAAATCGGGTTTTGATTGCTGAGTTCATCCCTTTAGAAATGGAGGCAGGTTTGGTTTTTTTTACAATTTTTGCATTGAATTATGGTTTCTCAAAGCCAGCCATCGCCAGGCTATTCCAGCAGCCTCCTCACAGGTCAGTGCCCGTGCAGGTACCAGGAGAGAGGGCAGGGAGCAGACCTGGAGCACTATTGCCTCAGGGATACTTCCCAGCCTCTGGGCGTTCATAGCTCCCGGATTTCTCGGCCAGGAAGAGTGTCTCTGTGTTTAGCAGCTCTGGAGGATTTATCTTCCCTGGATTAATCAAAATTATTTTTCCCCCACTGAAAGCTTTCGTATCCTCCAGCCGAGTCCTGTGTAACAAAAAGCACAAACCCGCCCCGGCTTATTCCAGCTGAGGCCATGGGCTTTCCTACCCAGGACCTTCCTCCACTCCCGGTTTTACTGTCGGCTGTTCCAGCTCTCCTCTCTCAGCTCTTTTCCAGGCTGAAGAGTCCCCCCTGTGTGGAGCAGAAACGTCCCTCTGCTTTCAACCCCTTTGTCACCCTTCTTGCCCAGTCCCCGTGCCCATACAACGGCGGAAGGGAGGGTGTCCGGCACCGCACGCTGGACTTGGACACCCATGTCCCGGGTCCCCACGGCCGAGCCGGCTGCACCCTCTGGTGGCAACGCTAAGTCCAGGCCCTGCTCCTCCTGTGGAGGGAAAAAAAAAAAAAAAAGCTAATTCCTTCATCCGTCTCCCACCTCTGAGGCTGGGGGGGAAGTTTTGCTCGGGACCCCGCTGGGAAGGGGCTTCGGCACCAGGCCGGCGTTCCCTGAAGGAGGAACGAGGGGCAGAGAGAACCTTCAAACCTTCATGGGAAGGAGAGCGCGGGGGCAGCTCTGACAGCTCACAACACCATGGTGTGCACAGCAGCTATATTTATCCACACGGCTGGCAGCTATATTTATCTGGAATGCCACAGGAGCCGAAAGTCTTCGGGGTAATTTCTGTGCTGCGGAAGAAGGCGATCAGGATGTCCTTTTTACTGTCAACCTCCTTCTCTGCTCCCTGCTCCCCTTCTCCAGGGGCCTTCGCTACCTTTCCAGCCTTTCCCTGCTCCTCCTTACATCCCACTCTCTCCCCCCACAGTGATGCTGAGCTCGTCGTCCCTCCGTCCCTCTCCGGGCTCCTTTGCCCGCTGCCCTCGGAGCGGATACCTCTTCACGTCTCTCTCCAAGGGAGCCGTTTCCCTCGGTGAAGGGATTGGGACATCCTCTGGCTGCCTTTTTCCCCCAGGCTGCAGTCTCGGCCAGTTTTGTGGGCTTCCCAGCGACCCCTCCAAGCCACAGCCGCTGAGGGCTGTGAAACGTGAACTCCCCAGGAAGGGCAGGAGCAGGGCACCCCACTGCTGCCAGCCCCCAGCTGCCCCCCAAAAGGGGGCATTGAACCAACATGCACTTAACCCAGCATTCACAGCTGACTAAGGACAAGCCAGGGTGGACAGACAAAGCCTGATGTTCATGAACTTTCCAAAACAAAACCAAACAAAACCAAACCAAACCTTCTCCTTTTTTGTTTGTTTTGTTTTGTTTTTTTTTTAAAAGATGAGCTCATGACTTTTTAATGCTGGGGTTTGGCAGGGCTGACCGCGCATCCTCAGCATTAGCAGAGCCTCTTGTTTGGCACAGCATCCTTACCCGCTGCCAGGCTGCAGCTGCGGTCCTCGAGCTGGCTGGCTCAGCCGAGGCAGCTTCCCCCGTCTCTGAGTGTTTGCCCATCGCCCTTGGGGTTCGTAAGATCCTTACGGTCCCCTTCTCACGTGGAGGATGTACGTGGGGAGACCTAAGGAAGGCGAAAGCTGAAATATTCTGTACTCGGGACTCTGCTGCTCGTCCGGGCAGACGCTGCGCCCCGGCAGAAGCACTGCCCTTGCCTGGCAGAGCCG
>NW_010547850.1:0-1379 GCF_000687285.1 Phaethon lepturus | reverse complement strand
CAGAGTAGAGGGGGAGGATAACCTCTCTCAATCTGCTGCTCACACTTCTTAATGCACCCCAGGATACCATTGGCCCTCTTGGCCACCAGGGCACATTGCTCTCCCATGGATAACTTATTGTCTACCAGGACTCCAAGGTCCTTCTCCATGGAGCTGCTTTCCAGCAGGTCAACCCCCAACCTGTACTGGTGCATGGGGTTGTTCCTCCCCAGGTGCAGAACTCTACACCTGCTGCATTTGCCATTAGTGGTGAAATTCATACACACTTATAAACAGACATCTGTGGAGACATCAGTCATCCAAGCACAGACGCAAGGCCTACAGTGAAGAGCAACAGAATCTGTGGGTTTTTCCACCCCAAATGTGAATATGGGGTGGAATTGTATTCAAATTCTTGAATATAAGACTTCCAGAAAAGTGAAACCAGTCTGACCTTAACATATCCCAAACTTCCCCGTCCCCAGCCAGCGTTCTAGCACGCGGGTTTGCAGGTTTTGCGATTTCATTAAATCCACTAGTGACTTTTTTATTGCTGTTCCTAAATGACTACAGGTTGAAAACATTGGGACAGCATAGCAATAAGGGACAGTACACATTTATATCTGGTTGTACAAGTCAAGCTAAACTATCAGTATGAGCAACTTCACGGATGAGGTTTTCATAATTCTTTTCTCTCGAAAAATAGAGTACTGCCCTGAAAAAGGTGAGGGAAAATCACACCAATCCATTTCATTCTAGCTGATCTCAAGATCCAAAATTTTTTAAAGTAAGTCTGGGTTCTATAATTGCATTTCCCTTGCGGCTTTGCCAGCTTCACTGCACTCATTATGATACAGGTTGATTCTGCAGCTTATCAATGAACAACATGGAAGGAATTTGTGCCATTCAGGCCATTCAGTGAGTTTGGACTTCTCTGGATTCAAGACTTGAATGGGATTCTTCTGGGAATATCACTAAAAATTGTTTCTGCCATTTTTTTGCTGCAGATAATCTAGCCTTGCTATTTTCACCTGTACAAGTTCAACTATGTCAGTGCTATTTTGGAGACAAGAGATGGTAGAGTCCTGACAGAGCTGTGGACATCTACCAAAGAGACCTTGTGGTGCGTTGACCCTGGCTGGATGCCAGGTGCCCACCAAAGCCGCTCTCTATCCCTCCCTTTCCCAGCTGGATAAGGGAGAGAAAATATAATCAAAAGCTTGTGGGTGAAGATAAGGGCAGGGCGAGATCATTCACCAATTACCATCAAGGACAAAACAGACTTGACTTGGGAAAATTATTTTAATTTATTGCCAGCCAATAATTATTTTAATAAATTATTTTAATTTATTGCCCTACTCTGATTATAAGAGTAGGGTAATAAGAACTAAAACCAAATC
>NW_010547849.1:0-12670 GCF_000687285.1 Phaethon lepturus | reverse complement strand
TCCACGGGGCAGCAAATACGCGACTCGCGCCGCCAGCGGCACACCTCGGCGCGCCGGGCGCGGCGAAAGGCGCGCTATTCCCAAGTGGCGACCTGGGCGGCTTCCGGCAAACCTGCCCGTGCCCAAACGCTCATAGCGTGCGTAGCTGCGCACTTTATAAAAAGCACCCTCTGAAAAGATTTTCCTAGCGGGTAAGGACCATTACGGGGACTTCCTGGCTTAGGCGGCTGTATATAGCAGAGGCAATCCTATTATGCTTATCCGAAACTGTCCTCCACTGAACAGTGAAACGAACTTCACAGAACACTAGAAGCTTAATTAAGCCTCCAAGCCCGCCGCGAGCCGCACGATCGTGTCATCACAGAAAACACGAACAGCACACCTGTACCATGCACACACCAAGGGCTGCTCCCCTGTTTCCGTTCAGATTGTTCTCAGTAAATTCAAGGCAAGTTCTTTGCAGGAAGAGTTGTTCTACCAATTCTTCATCACCGAGCGCCCAAATCCACGAGCACGTACGTACGGCAATAACTCCGCTCTTGCAAACAGCTGTGCGGAGGCTGAGAACTAGTTGCTCGCGCACTTCTGTATTTTCATTGCACAGCTGTGAGGGTAAATAAAAACGGTACTGGTCAGCCAGGCCCCGAGCCCGGCCTTTCTGGAGGGCCTTTGCGAGTCTCCCCAGCAGCAATATTATACCCACAGCTAGTGACAAAGAGCTGGGCTGCGGCAGCCCCCGTGCCTCTAACGGACCGTTTTGCTGAACGTCAGCGCGCACGTTCAGCGCGCCCACACAGACCGGCGAGCCCAACAGGGTGTCACAGCAGATTTGAATGGCCTGCCCGTTTTTTTTAGCTGCGTAAGGTTGGACAACAACATTAATGTCTCTCCCCTAACACTTTTTCACACTATTCACACCTGACAGTCTTTGAATTGCTCCAGAAAAAGCTGAACGTCAATGAAGCTCCTGGGCAGAAACCAAAGGGATGAGCAAGAGCCTACAAGCTGCAGCCAGAAAGGGCTATATGGGTGATTATCCTGAAATCTTAATATTGCTAACTAATATCTTAAACATTGCTTTAAAAAACACAACAGAACTCACAATCGTGCAAGCAGCACATCTCTGACTGCCATGGCAGTCTGTCTGTGCAAGGTATGCCCAGTCCTGGACAGCGCAAGACCTGACCCGAAGACGTCGCAGCGCGTTTGCAGCATAGCAAGAGGTGCTGGTATCACCCCGTGCATGGCCAGCATGGCTTAGCTGCTAACCATCACTAAACACAGACTCCTGTGACCTTTTCAGACCTTCCTCATGCCTTTTCTTGATCGAGGGCACCTCTGAGGTTCGCTCTGGAAATTAGTATCTTAAAATGCTTGCTTTTCGGTGTAACAGACCGAAAGAAGCTAAATGTTTTGTGTTCCTGTCTTGCCCAGCTGGTAACTCGGGATACCATTAGTGAAGCACAACTGGGTCATGTGAATTAATATTAGCAGCTGCGTTAGCGCCTTTATTTACATCACTGTAGCTGTCAAAAGTTGTAGGTAGCTTAAAAGGAATATGGTTTATTCATGTTGACACTGGCAGTAAAATAGCTAGATGAAGGAAAGCTGGCTCCTCAGGACCAAGAGGCCAGGCGGGGCCCGTGGCAAGCACAGGGCCAAGGGGGGCAAATGCCCAGTGAATGGTCTGGTCAGTGCGGGGTGAGGGGGACAGCTCGTCCCAATTCACATGGGCCAGCAAAAGACTTGGCTGGCAACACAGCCTAACAACAGCCACCGGTTTTCTGTATTGCCCAAAACCAGAGTAAGTGTGGTTGAAATAACAGATGACAGAAGGACCCTGATTCTCCGACGATGCCTGCTTCAGGCAGCCCCGTCAGCACCATTCTGGCTGCTGCTGCATGCCAACACACGAAATGCACGTGTCCTTACGGCTAAGCAACAGAGATAGAGGTCAATGCTGATGGTTAAGAAGGAAACTCTCATGCTTCCTAAGATAGCTTCATGTGTTCTGGGTGGAGATGCATGTTGCTTCAAGATGTGGACCTGGCAGGTCCATCAAGGTTCAAGCTGAACCTTTTCTTGATGGCTGGTCCGTGGCTCTGGCTGCTGCGAACTTCCCCACCCGGTGCTGCTGTCACATCAGGACTAGGGAAGCCTGGCCCTGCTATTCCCAGCTCCGGCTGTGGTGTGTGCCCGACGCGGGGAAGCGGGAAACTGCCGGGCAGCCCCCAAGGCAGCCGCCACCACCGATGTCCTGCCCTGTGAGCTCGGATCCTCCCCCAGCATCTCGCGGTGCTTCAGTAGGGCTGTGCCAGGGCCGGGGCTGGCTTTGAGGCATCAGGTAGAAGAGGCTAATTTTTAAAAACCCTGATCAATGTTTCAATATAATTAAGGAATTAATTAGCTTTCCAGCTCAGTAATTACGGAAGCTTCAGCCATATGGAGCAGTGCCTCTTCCCATAGGTCCCTGTGGCTCTCACAGTGGTCAACGTGCGCCTGAGAAAACCTTGCAGGCCCTGTTTGGAGGGGAGGGAGGTGGGCTGCGGGGCCGGTGTTCGGCGGGAGACTGGTGTGAGTGCAGTCAGACTGGCGTGAACCTGAGCACACAGCATTTGGGGAGCCAAAGTCCAGAGGATGCCATGAAGTGTGGGGTCAATGACACCTCTCTCCGCAGATGTCTGCAGCCAGAAGCTCTCCAACATGCAGGTGCTCGATCACATCTCTGTGAACGGATTTAAGAGCCCCGGCTTTGTCTCAACCTTAGAGCCTACTGCTGTGGGAAACTGGGCTTGTCAGCTGGTGCATCTCCTGGTGGTTTCATTCCTGGTAGGTGGCCACTACCTTCTCGAGCAGATGCTGTGTCCCTGCCATGTTCTGCCCGCTTTCCAAAATCCCCCGTGACCAAGAGCCAACCACCCCGTAAACAAAGCCAATGCTGTGTTTTAATTTTATAGGAACTGAAGTAATGCAAATTTGTGATGAACAGAAATCTCAGCAAGGTGGTATTTAAGTAACTGCTAGCAGGGTGCTTTTTATCATGAGAATTCTTAGAAATGCTTTTTCTTATCAGTAGAATTTGTATCAATTTCTTTTTCCAGTCTGCTCAAAAAAAGCTTAAACAAAGAAAACTGGAAAACAGTTTCACAAACCAACCTTACTGGGCAACAACACTGTTAATTTCCTAAATTGCCTAAAACTTGTTTTAAAACAACAGCATAAAACAGCAGAGTGTGTCTGCAGAGCATAGACATTCCAGACAGGCGAGGAGCTTGGGTCAAGCTCTGCTGGTGCCCAATGGAGCTGCCCTTGCCTTGGGTTCAGGCAAGGGATGGAGAAAGCTTGGGAGCTACCAGGGTGGTGCAACATTGCAACAAGTATCTCCCTGGAGTCCCTTAACCGTCATAGCTGGATGGCTTATCACATCACCGCATGGATCAGACAGATCACCATCTGCTCCAGCAACCCGCACCAGGACTGTGATCGCTTGCCTGCTGGAGTCCAGTATCAGTGAACCATCCAAAGCAGCAATTACATCCTCCCACACGGGCCAGAGAAATTATTATAATCCTCTTATATTCCCGTCTCTGTTGCTATATGGATAAATTCTTAAGCCATTATATCACAACAAAGGCAACATCTATTTTTTAAAGTGAGCTAGCAAAAGCAGATCTCCAGGAATCAGGTGGTCCCAGAGCCAGAGGTATTGTTCTCTGTTGGATTGTGATACTACCGGCTGCTGAGTTTCTCTTTGCCTTCAGGAAACCCAAGTAGCCGTCTGGCAGCTTCATCAACACACCAAAACTGCAGCTATAATTGTGCTATTAAACAAGAGACTAAATCTGTCCCAGAGAAAGCGAAACTCTCCCTAGGACTGAGCACATGAATGCTACCCTGGGCCCATGGCAAGTCTGGCCTCCCAGGAACCAGCAGTGTACTGGTGGGAAGAGAAATTGTGGCTGAAGCACAAATTTCAGAATAAGAGGAACAAGCCCTACTGCACTCAGCTCTGCTGGGTGTTGTCTGGCCCATGCACTGACCTTATTCCTCAAGCTCCAGTACAAATATTCCCAGCCTACAAAACCCAGTGAAAGGCAGTGGTTTTCTCTGAGCGCATTTAACATGGCGATGTGCTGCCAGCCCTTGGGATTACAGTGGTCTACTTATGTTGAGGATGAGCAGAGAAGAGGCAGCAGCAGTCAGATCTGACCCCCTGCTTGCCTCAACGTGTGATTTTGTTTTTAGGAGCAGTGCCTGCCCGGCAGTACAAGGACAGCACAGGGCACTCTGCGTTTTGCTTAGGAAACCACCCAGCCCCGAGCAGATGGTTCCTGCTCCACCACCTCATCCCTGCTCAAACATTCCCCAGACCTACTTCCAGAAGGGCCCGATGTGCACCTCTCGTGGCAGGAATTTGTCCCTAGAGGCTCTGAACACCAACACACATGGCAGAGGAGAGTAGCCATTTGCATACAATCCAGTGTGATTAACCTTGAGAATACATAATGCCCTTAAACCTGTGTGATTTTTCACGCAACATTACACAACAGCGTATTTTCAGTTCAACCTTTAGTTCCAGTCCAACTTTTAAGACTCCAATTCCTACTATCCTTCCCCACCATACAAAACTCAATTCCTTTTGCCTGATCAATCAGTGTGATTGCTCTCAACTTGACCAGGTCAGAAATATTACAGCAAGATTTGTGACAATACGATCATTTATCAAAACAGGAACATTCTGGGAACGAGACTTGGGTTCATATGTTGTTTAAAAAATAGATGCATATTTTTACGTGTTCAGAATGTTCCCTTTCAACAACATTTAATGAAAGGCTCTCTTTTGAGCTCAAAATTCCTTCTTTTCCTAGTTTCGTTTATTAATTTTAAATAATTTATGGACATTTTTTAAATACCCTGGTCTGAAATTACTGAAATAAAATATCTTGAATACTCAGACCCAAAATATAGGATTTGGGGGGAAAATGGTTGCACAATTTGGGGAGGGAAAATTTTCAAAGTATTAAAAACTATTTCAGACAAGAAAGCTGTTCCCTGCACCTCCCCGCTCTACCACCTGTGCCTTAAAGAGATCTGGCCCGTTCCCTGCTTGGACCTCCTCCGCCTTTGGGTGGTTTGATATCCTTCCCAAAGGGACAAGACACAATCGTGAACATATCTAGAGATGCAGCTCCTGGGATGACAACCAGTGCATATCAGCCTTTCTTACCGTGTTTGTTGATGAAAAGTCACCTTTTCACAAGCAGCCTTCACAGAGATGCAGGAATTTCAATGAAATTGTCAAGTTTCACCCAAATTAGCATCTCCCCCATCAAACTCATCAGCCTTATACCCAGACGTGTGACACCGCGCTGTGGCAGACCTGCTGGCTTTGTGCTGGAACTCACTCCTGCTGTAGCATTCCCAGGAAAGCCTGCTGTCCTGGCCAGCCTGTGTCTCCTTTTTACTTCAGTAACAGGGAAAGGCAAGGCTTTCTCTCCCGTAATCAGCTGCTGGCTCCGTAGGTGTTCCCCCATCAGTCATTTCCAGCAGCAATCGCAGCATTAGCCTCTTCTTGCCTTGCACTAAATCTAGACAATTCCCTACCAGGCCTGTAACAGCTTTGCTCTTCGATCTCCAAGGGAAGCCTGAAATAATATGAAATTATGCTTTTTTTTTTCTTTTTTTTTTTTTTTGCTGGCAGGTTTAACAGCCCTCCAATTCGCTCTTTGGATGCCATCCTGCCAGCTGTCAGTCATACTTTGTAGAGGTAAATCCATAAATATTACCTCACCTTGCTGAAAAATCTCACAGAGGGCTTTTTAGGGGATGATTTGTCGGTGTTGGCTGCACAGCCCTTGCCAGCTGACTCTTACAGATGACTGTAGAGGCAGCTTCTGAGCTCCTGCCTTCATCTCTTACGGTAGTACCGACCCCAGCCATTGCCCCGGGAAAGGAGAGAGCAGCAATTCTGGAGTTTGTATAACTTGTGTTGTTTATACAAATGCCTCAGGGTACGACACCTTGTACATGACTTGTTCCTCCTCGTCTTTCCAGAAATGCCACCCTAGGCCCCCAATCCTCTTCCCAGCAAGCTGTATATCCTTGAACAAGACAGGATCCCAGAGACTGAGAGGTGATGCTTCACTGCATCCCCTCTCACAGGCACTTGCAAACCCCACCTAATGATTACACAGACACTTCTCCCAGCATTAAAAACTCCCAGAAGTACAAAGTAAATTAATTTGAAAGACTTGGAATACCAGCAAATGCTGCTCCTGAGTTGAGGTATGAGTTGGAGCTGTTTCGTTGCTCTCTGCATTGCTGCTGTGAGGCCAAGAGGTTGGTCTAGAGGCTGCTCTCCTCGTCCTGAGGTCCGTGGGAAGGGAAGTGCAGGGAGAACAGAAAATATATGGAGAATTGGTGGAAAAAAGAGTTGCTCTGACTGGTTATTTTTGACCGAGAGTGCTGAGCATCTGCTGGCTTTAGGTTTGCTAACTGTACTTTTTAATTTTGGCGAGGATGCCTGGAGCCCGGCGAGGAATGCACTGTATATATAATTATAAATCAAAATATAATATAGTAAGTAAAATGAGTACCGTAAAATACCACTCACTCACTGCAAATGACCTGCCGTCTACCTAATAGTTCCAGGTTGTGAGTCACCACTTGAATTCGAGGTGCAGGGAAGCGGTGGAGGGCCAGCTCCCCAAAGGTAGTCGGGCTCTAACACTTGCCTTGGCACCAACCTCTTGTTGAACTCAACAGCTCCCAAATCTGACCTAAACCCCCCCAGGGACCCTGAGCTCAGCAGTGTCCTGCCTGGCTGCCCTCGCAGAAACCTCAGCGCCGGGCTGTGCGTCTCCTGCAGTACATAGGCAGAGTTTAATGCCTGAGAAAGGGGATCGCAGACCTGAGCAGAGAGCAGCCTGAAGAGGCGGAAGAAATCCTGGGCTGGGGCAGAGTTAAACATCACCGTAAAGGGCAGATGGCAACTTTCAGGAGATGGACACCTACACCAGGGCAGTCCTTTCCCACAGGAAAAAGAGAGGAAGAGGAGGTGTTGCCACACCCTGAGGGCTGGAGTACGTATCTGGAACTAGAGGAGCCAGCCCGAGCTCCAACCCCTGCTCCACCAGGCTGGAGCAAGCCTTGCAGCGAGGGAAACCATCTGACAGTGCTGCTGAGCTTTAGTCCTGGGGCACGGGAGGCTGCGAGGAGCAGAGCGGCCCTTCAGAAAAAGCCTGTGGAACTTTTTTTTTTTAAGTGACCACTTAAGGCACTAGAGAATGGAAATGTGAGGGTGAGAGGGACAAGGGTGCAGATACAAGGGGTTTCTGCTGCTAACCTTAATGCCCTGAACACCAGATCGGATTTGCATGAAGATAATGAGCAGGAGAGCAGGGGTAAGGGTCTCTCAGATGTACAGAAGCAAATGTTACCCCACCTGCAGTAACGCACTGCCCTGACACACCTGCACACACACACGCACTTGCACACTGAGCTGCAATACCCAAGCAAAGCCACCAGCCAAGGGCTGGACCTTCTCCGAGGTCCCCGGCTCCGTCCCTGGCGCTCCTGCAGTAGGTGCTTAGGAACTTATAAAAACCAGCAGTGCAAAATAGTTCAGTGCTGCTTCGCTGTGAGATGTCAGGATCCCGGCATAATAACTCATGATGATTTCACAGCAACTTTAAGCGAGTTGGTTTCTGTCCTGCTGTCAAGGCCATGTGTCCTTGGCTTTGAACCGCGTCCTCCCCACTGGCATTCAGCCACCTTTGCACTGGGACACACTGGGATTTTAATCCTGTAAATGGCGGCATCAATCCTGCCCTCAGGGGTTTCCCTGGGAGGGAGGGACTTGCTGCAGGATCCTTCTGCTCTGTTTCCAGACAATTAAATATTCCCAGCAAGCTGTTAATCCCTGAGAAGTGAGCTGGGCTCTGGTCACCGTTACTGCGATGGAGTGGATGGCAGAAGGTAGGCACCCAAAACCTTAATAAAAACCCCAGCCAAAAGGTGTGACTATTTCATTCCTCTACTAGAGCAGCAGCTACAGCGTGTGACAACGCTCTGATGGCACACTGTCTTGCTGCTCCGACTGGCCAGAAACAGGAAAAAAAAAGCCATTTTGTGACACGGTTTTCTCTAGAGGGTTCCAGAAAAGCTCTAGGTCTTTTTGATGCATCAGTTACAACCTGAGAAGACTTAAAAGCATTTCCTTCACAGAGGTTTACATTTCTTATGTTTGGGAATGGCAATAACAGCAATTAAAGCCCATAAATCTAGGAAAGAGTCTCCTAACCACCTTGTGTGTAGTTTAAACGAAGCAGATTTGTTTACGGTATATTAAGGGCACTGGGAGGTTTGAGCATTTTTACCAGCTGTTCCTCGTGATTTTTTGGCAGCTCTCAGGATGTCGTTGTCATTCCCAGCATATCTCGAGATGGCTCTGGGAAGCCCAAGGAATGGCAGCCGGGCACTTCGGCACCCTCCCGGGAGGTTAGCATGCCTTGCCTGCTCTGTCGTGTTTGCTGAAGGAAAATCCCCCCGCTTTGCTTGGTCTTGGAAGTGAGAGGTCTGCAGGTCAACAAGCTCCTCTCATTGAATGCAAAATGCAAAGATAGGGAGAAAGAACACTTTTAAAATGTTATTTTAATCATTTTAAAGCTTCTCACTAGAAGCTTTTGAATTGTTGAGAAAAAGGTATTAACTGTGATGCTGGAAAAACAGTCCTTTGCCCTTGGGCTGAAACAGGACAGGAACTTTCCAGAAGTTCTCACAGCATACCTGGTTCGTCCTGATTGCCCCTTACACTTTCCCTTTCTGCTATTTTTACCCACATTTGTTTTCCTCTGCAGGGAGTTAACTGCTAAGCTTGGTGGTTGCTCCTTTTTCTGATGTGGGATGGACCTCTATGGTTCTCATAAGATTTTTGAGATATCCAGGTTGTAATTTGGGTGTTCCCTTTCTTGCGCATTAAATTCACTTCTGATTTGCTTCTGCAAAAAATGCTAGAGAGTTTTTTGTGGTTTGTTAATGTATTTTCTTTCTTGATTGATAATGCTTCAAGGGAATATGATACATTCACCTGCAGACTCTGGCAATACACCATACATTTTTTTCCGGTTATCCAGTTAATGCACCAAGGAGTTAATTTTAAATCAGATACTGCTGCTGATCACGCTGATGCAGTATGGGCTCTTGACATTTTCAGACCTCATTGGAGGCAAAAGGGGCCCTTGCGAGGCCCTCAGGATAATCAGAGTTATCCCCACATTGACCAGGAGACTGGAAGTGCACGGGATTGAAAGACTTTAGTGTGTCCATAGACTGAACTTCTATCTCAGCCACAATTTAGCTTGATGAAACAATCAGTTCCGCTACTTTACAGAACAAGCCTTTAAAACCTTGTCATTATTAAAGGTTAAAAAAAGCTGTAGTCTCTCAGGTAGCTCTTACCAAAGCAAAACAGAGCACAAATTAGTATAAATTGGTGCCTCAACACAACCGTGTAATTTGCATTTAGACTGCTAAAGAGTCAAATGCAAATCTTACTTTGCCAGACACGATGCTACATTGAGACGGGCTACTTTGGTGTGTACCGTGGCACTGCTGAGTCAGAAACGAAGAAGTAGGATGGGTACCAAATGAGAGAGGGATCAGGGGTGGATGACGGAGTGCCCAAGGGAGAGTAAGCCACAGCAAGGAGGAAAAATAACACTTGCTGTTAAAGCACAGGAAGAGGAATTAGGCAGTCTGGGTTCTTTTCCTGATTATGGCATTTTGGATTTGTTCTGTGACCTTGGGTAAATAATTTATTCTCTTTGTGCATAGTTTCCTCATCTGTAAAAGAAGATTAATAGCTACTGCTATGGCTTTTCTTGGCTTAGGTGAAGGTATGAGTCAGGGCAGGCTTTGGCACACAGCAAGCCTGTGACGTGCTAAGAGCAAATAATTACTATTTCTTTTACCTGAGGTAGGTTTTAACCACAGAAACATCAATGGCGCAAAGCTGACCAGAAGAGCTGCCTGCGCCGGGTGCAGGAGGAGCTGCCAGGGATGAGTTTGGAACAGCCTTGGGGTTGCAAGGCTGTGGGTTTGCATTTTTGGTTACCAGAGGAGCACAGTGAAGTGGAGCAAAGTGAGTTCTGACAGCTTTAGGAGCACAGGGAGAGGAATAGCTGCATCTTGCACGGTGAAGTGCAAGCTGCAGCTTCCCCTATGACTACTTGCATTTCCACCCTTCCCCTTGAAACCCATACCGCTATTCTGGGAGCCAAGCAGGAAGAATAACACAGTATTGTACTTCCCAGGTTTTTTTCAACCTAGCTATAATGCACAGTAGATGTAATCACCTTGGAAACTTGCTAGTTGGCTGAGGATGATGCAGAAACCCAAGTACAGCAGTTTGGGTCTGACCACATTTTCAACCTCTATTTTACTGAAGCTGCCATTCCCAACGTGCAACACTCCTCCCCAGTCCGAGCAACACAGCTCCCTACAGAGCCTTCCTCTCTGGTTTCGAGAGCCTCGGAAAACCAGTACCTCAAGTGGATTTGGGGGACCCATGAGCAACCGTTTTTACTGCACTCCAGCCCAGAGTAACTGCTCAACTGCTCATCTCGGTAACACGAGCAGCATGCAGTGGGATGTGGAATATTCATATAAAATTCGGTGCCTTGATCAACACAGCAGTTGATGAAGTTGATAGCATGGCTTGACCATATTACTGAATTTCTATGAATACTCAGCATTTGCACCAATATGCTTGAGAAGAGAATTTATCTCCCAATAATAAGAAAGCCTTTTATGACAAGCTATAAATGTTGACATTCTGTGTAACTGTATAGTCACTTCTTGTCTCCCATAATATCGATAATGTACAGAGTCTCTTTCATGGTAAGTCCCTGCAGAACACTAACAACAAATTCACTGTAGTACTTACCCTGCTATTTCTTAGCGGTGTGAAAATGCAGAACCCAACTCATTCGGTGTGTATTAATGCTGGCCGAATCTCTGCAAAGTCACTTATTTTAAATTCAGTGCACAATCAAAAGAAAATCCAGGAGCCCTGAAATTGTTGTGGCAGAGAGGCGTCAGCCTCTGGCATCCTCTGTCTCACCAAAACGGCAAAGTGGGAACCGCACACAGCGGAGCAGAGCTGGTGGGCTCCGACAGCAGCAAGGGACCCATCTCCGGTGACCTGGCGCAGTTTGCTGAGGGTGATAACTGCTCCATTCCCCTGCAGGGCTTAGTTTTATGCTCTGCTAAGATGAATAATAAACCAGCCTGGAGAGCAGATGAGTTCTCCTGGCCATATAACAATGAACAGCATCCACATATTTTTAGTGAATTGCTTAGATATCTATATCTTTTATAAAAAAGAAGCTATGTGCACCTGTAAGGCAGCTCACATTTTAGGAGTTTCCTATTATAGATGTCATTCCCAATGGTTAATAACTCACCCAAGTGTGACTTGAGTAGCCCACATCATCAATATTAAATGTGACATTTACTATCAAGGGTGAAGTTTTGGGGCTGCTGCCAGCCCCACTCACTGAGCCGTAAATATTTTGATCATCGAACAGGAAGAAGGAGCTGATCAGCCTGTGCTCACGCCTGATACCAGTGGAGAGTAAATGGGTGTTTTCACAGAGGCCCAAGTGGCTTAGCAATCGCAGCCTTGGCAGAAGCGTCTTCGGGCCCGTGGAGCCAAGGCGGTGAGTAACGTGCCTGTGACCCTCTGCCCAGGCTGGTACCCCGCGCTGTGGAGATCGTGCTGCTGCTGAGCATGCCGATGGGCGCATGGGGGAGAGGTGAAGACGTTCCTCCTGGGTTTTAGCTGCATTGCAGCTGGGAACACTCTGGAGCACCAGTTCAATCGGTCCTGCAAATGTTTGCACTAAATTGAGCAACCGGCACAGCCTGGGGACGGAGGACCCCGGTGCCCTGGCGCGGACCACCTGGCCCACCACAGCATCCTGTTCCCAACAGGTCCCTCGAATGGCATCGGCAACACATCGCCTTCCCTCCTGGAGACCAGCCAAAGCCTGGCAAGTGATTCGTGCAACGATTTGCCCCTCAGGTGGTGTTTTACATACACAGTTTGCTCATGGCTGTGTCCAGCCTGGAGCTGCAGTTGTCTGGGATGTCTGTAACTCAATTAAACCACGTGCATTCATTTACCTCCATAAAAGTTTTGGTGCCTACATCTGTTTACTATGCAATACTGTTGCTATAGCTACTTCACAATTGGAGCTGTTTGTTGCAGCGTGATCCCTGCTAAATGACACACAAAAGGTACAAAACCAAGAAGCTGCTGTTGTTTAAAATATGTTTTCGGTCTGTGATTATACTAGTCCCACAGCAATAACACTGCGGAGCTGAGGAGAAGGAAGGCCCTTGTGAGGGACCTCCACATTAGTTTCCTCCTTGTATTTCACCCTTCCAAAGCGAAAAGGCGGCTGGGGAAGCTGAGCCCGGCGCTGCCGGCATGAGAAACAGCCCTGCTGAAGTGCAGGGAACTGCTCGTTCTGCTGCCGCCGCGCCCAGCGCAGGGCTTGGGAAGACCCTCAAGTCCGCTCGGGAATTAGGGAGACGGAGCTGCAGGATCTGCCAGCGTCAAAGAGCGCCAGCGGCCGGAGCCGCAGCTCTGCAGCTGGGACGAGCG
>NW_010547848.1:0-13870 GCF_000687285.1 Phaethon lepturus | reverse complement strand
GAAGCCATGCTGGCTGTCTCAAATCACTTCCGTTGTTGTAAATTACTTTTTAGATTGTACTTCATAAAGCAGAATATTTGAAATACCTTGCTGCAGAGTAAGTTCTGTGAAGAGGAACTGACCTAGAAGATAAACAAGCACATCTGAAATGCGCTTGAATTTAAAGATGACTGAAGCAAACTTGAAATGGAAGTAGCCTGGCCCTTTAAAAGCTACAAAGGATGGGTGATCAATCTAAGAAGCAATCTGGGGAGAAAAACACCAACCAAAAAGCCCCATACATACTTGCAACTCCAAATAAAATTGGACTTGAAGAAGTTCAGCCTCTCCCATCATCCAGTTAAAAGGAAATGAAAGGAAAACTCCACAGACTGCAGGAGGAGTTGCCAGTGTGCTCCTGCTGCTGCCCACAAGCACTTACCATGGACTCTGAGACAACAGCTAAGGAATGGGCAGTGTCATCAGCCCAGTGATTGCTCTGGATCAGAAAGTTTATGTTCATGGAGGAAGGCACTGATTCTCTATTAGAACACTTCAACCTCATTTATTTCCTCTAGAATGGGTACAAAATAATCACTTTTAAGGTCAATAGAAAAGGAAAATACTCTCTAGCACACCCTGTATTTAGAAAGCCTGACATGGCAGGGGGGTTGGAACTAGGTGATTTTTAAGGTCACTTCCAACCCAAACCATTCTATGATTCTATAATTCTATGATTCTATGACATCTGATCAAGGCTGACCACTTATTTTCCACGTGAGTCCTTGTTTACTTGTACTTGCTTACACAGCTTTTCTTTCAAGCACATTTGGCTTGAAGAAGGACACAAAACAGGGCTCTTGCCTTTTACCACTTACCTTAAACCTGGAAATGAATGTGTGGGCTTTACCAAACGCCTGTCAGAAGACAGCTTCTTATCAAGCCTTACAGACAGAGAAATTAAAGCAACACAACTACATTGGATAGAGTGGGGTACAATCACTCCACACGAAACATTTAAACAGAACGATTTATTTGCATATATGGACAGTCTATCCCATTGCAATTGCATTCAGGTTAAGTTATACTGATAACATCACACTTCCATTGGCATAATAATAACCGAATAAAGCCCATTCAAAGATTAAGCCTGAAGAAATGTTCTTAATGCCAAAGGGTTACCATATTTCTTCATTCCTCCCTATGACATGGGACAAGAGATAAGAACATCTTGAATTCACCACATCTGTAAAATTCCCATCAATTTTCCTGACTTTTTCAAGAAAGTTATGAGTTGCTCTTTTAAATTCACCTCTGTGAGCACATGGGCATCTTAGTTGACATGAAAAACACTTCTAGGCATCATATAGGAGAGAAAAAGCTAAAACAAGCAAGCTGAATACACTCCAAATAATATCTACAGAGAAAAACATGTTTTTTAACCATCAGACCATTTAAGCCAATCTCATGACTTTGTAAGTGCTTGTGCATGATGGTCTTTTAAAATGCATCAGAATCACTGTTACGATTGACAGTCCCATATGAAAATAGGTGGGATTCATCGACTGAACTCTTCAGAGGTGTTGTAGAGTATCAGACACCTGCATGGGGCTGGAAGACTTGAGTTAAGATATCCATCCAGGCCTCTACTCCCTCGTAGCAGCAGCCTTAGGCCAAGTGGGTACCCTGCGGTTCCCGAAATAATACTCGACAGCTACAGAGAGAAAGCTGGATCCCACCCTAAAAGCTTTCCAAGTGTGAAAAACTTGCTTGCTCGCAGTCCTGAGCTGTGCTGTCAGCTACCAAATTTAGCATCTCTGAATGTTCTCTGCTGGCATTCAGTGGGGTGACTACAACCATAAAACAAGGAAATAAAAGCATTTCCTCTCTCTACCCCTCCGTGAAAAGGAAAGGCATTCATGGCAGATGTAAACAACAGCTCTCCAAGCTGTTCAGCTCAGGTTTGGCGTAGGCACGCACCTGCGGGACCATGCCTGAGGGCTGTTCCTACAAGGTGAACCTGACACCATTGCGGTCACCCTCGTCACCACCACATTCCAGCATGTTTGGTCCTGTGACCCTCCATGGAACCACCTACCATGTGGGCTACACCTCGACTGTTTTGTGACAATTAGATTAAGGAGGACACTCACTAGAAATTGTTTTCCTTAAATGTAGTATCCAAATCCAGGTCTTTGAAGATGAGAGGAGCAGAGCGTCTTTCCTGTAGTCATTTTCCTAAATCATAAAGCCAAGTGTACTTTCCTCACTCTTTTAGAACCTTTGGTGTAAATAATGCAACTGCAACACAACTTTGCATGAGCAGCTCACACCAGCATCTTCCTTTCACATTTCTGAGTGTTTTTTCCCTCAGAAGGTATTTTCACAGATTAATAGATTTTCATAGATGTAATTTGCTGATTACATTTTCAACATGTAATTTATTTTCTGCAATTTCTATGGTTTCTATAATTACAGAATTAGAAGAGTAAGAATTTTGAAGATATTTATAGAATTTATTCATTCACAGATAATCTGACTTCATATTCTATACTTATCACTATTTGCTCAAATATATTGCATACCAGCAATGGTGACTGCTTTAATGCAACAGCTGAGATGGGATTGCCCCCCTGCCCCCAGCAATAAAAACCATCTTGACCCATGCAAAAAGCCTCCAGAACTGCCAATTATATGATATTAAAAAGGGAGGTTACTCCACAAAAGGCTTGGCTAAAGAAATGATTGCAGGCATAGGTATGCCTATGATCAGATGCCAAGGAAGGTTTTCAGCAATTTCTGGCAAGGCATTTTTTCGGGTCACATGAATGCATGCAATAAATGCCACTAGCAGGAGACTCAATGGCTATACCATCAAGCAGCCTTGCCCACAAGTCCTTTTTCCGTCATCACCCATAATACAGAAATGTTGGGTTGTTTCTAGGCTCTCTTCTGGAGTGAAACAACTCTTCCTGAACCAAAACCCAGCTGCTGTTTTGGTAACTTGCTCAAGAGACACTCCCAAAATGCAGCGCAGACAAGGCTGAACCAGTTTTGGCCTCCTTTGCTGTATACAAACATCCAAAGCTATCCCAGCAGGCTCTGACCCCTCAAATGTCACATCCCCTTTTGTTTCATGCTATTAATTCCAGTGGGCTGCAAAAAAACCCCAGTCCTCAGATTACTTCAGGCCTTTGAACTGAAAACCAAGCAAAACATACTGAAAATAATAATTATGCCTATGGTCATGGCTACACCATGTGGGGCCAGAAGAGATACACAGCCAAGCGCTGTAAGCGTGGACCTGGCCGGTCTGCTCTAGAGAAGGTTGATGTGGAGCTGGGAGCAGCCTTTGGCACCCAAAGCTGTGGCCACTGTCTGTCCGTGAGGACGTGCGTGGTGGAGGGAATACCAAAGGTTTCTAAAGCCTCTTCTCTAGAAGTATCTTGCTTCATTTTGGAAACACTGACGTTATCTGAAGGGGGTGCGCTCCGCACGCAGAGGTGTACAAAGGTGGCCGGTTCGGTGTGGCTCCTGAAAGCTCACGGATCCCGCGAGCACTTCTCCACTGCCAAAAAGAGACAAAGTTGAAAAGAAACAAAGAAGCTTTTAGACAAGAAAATCGACATGTTCCTGACCCTTCGTGGCAGCTGACAACTGTCCAGGGTGGGGTTTAACGTAAGAAAGTGTGAACAGACAGGGTTTCCGCTCCTGAATCGATCAGAGTTGAATCTGAATTGTTTTCTGCTTCTGCTCTACAACACCCTTGCAGCCCTCTAATGCTCCAGTCCTTCTCTGTCCCTGCGAGTCATCCCTGTATCTGCTCTCCATCCCACATGCTTGTTCTCAGCAGGCTTCTGGCTCAGTTCGTGATACTGACCGGTTGACCTGGTGGTTTTCCACATCACTTGTGACCTTGGACTCCTTTCAAACCAGCCCCGTGCTGATGAAATGTCTACAACTTTACGACACAAGCTCTTCTCGATTCTGCAGCAATTGTATTTCCTTTCTTTAAAGCATTTAAAAAAAAACAGACCCAAGAAGATGATGTGAAGAAACGATGGAGCTGCAAGGCAGAGGTTTGAACCCCTCCTCTGATACTAGCTTGCCGTGCGACCTCTGCCCTTGGCCATGCACCTCCTCTGCGATGCCGCTCTCCGCAGAGGAGCTAGGAGATAACTGGGATTACGTGTTCGCGGAGTACGCTCTGAGATGTAGGCAAGAAAAAGAGGAGGCAGATTCGTCACTTGAAGATGCAATTAAGGGGGGGGGGAGAATAAAATAAAATAAAAATAAATGAATAAAAAAAATTATATACTTTTTAAGGACTCCTCGGCTTTCTTTTTTGACTATTTTTGTTAACCCAAGCCCCTCTTCCCAGAGCCACGCCACAAGAAAGGTACGCCCCGACTCCGCTCTCATTTTAAAATGCTTCTTTTTATTTCAGTGGTTGTACATTGGGTGAATGAATTTAACGTCACAACAGAAATAGAATGGCTATTTAACAGACCACTAGTAGTTATATACTGAAAAAGAGTGAATGGAGGGGTTTCTTTTAACTGTTACCGAAATATTCATTGTATGTGTCATCAATTATGCTGGATGAGAGAGGCAAACAAAAAGGTATTTTGGTGAGGTGCTGTATTCTTTGAAGAAAATAAACACTGAGACATCTCAAGTAACTTGAAACCGTGTCCCAGCTACAGTATTCATTGTCTCTGTGTTGGCCCATCTCATGGTTCTTTTAGGGGGTTTTATTTGTTGTGGTTTGTTTTTTTTTTTAATTAAACAAAGCATTTAAAATTTAATCATTTTCATTAGACTTTTTTTTTTAAATATAAACAAAGTTTTGGCAAATAATATTTATACAGAAAAATAGTTTTAGATCTTCCCAAATTTTGAAATAGTCTATAAAATTACTTTATAAATAAATAAAATGCAGAATCTGTTGTACACGTATTTGCACAGCTCTGTAATTGCCTCCTTACTGTTAGCATAGGTTTGTACTTGTACAGTTTTCAGGAATATTACAAAGTCATAAAGTCGGAAAGTGGATCTCTTATTAAAAATACATTTTCTCTTTTTGTCTGTCAGTTTATCTGGATGAAAGACCTGATGTATCTGAAGCTTCGTCATCCATGGGCAAAAAATAGTAGTATTGGATTAATTGTAAAAAACATAGAATAACAGTTATTTCGAAACATAAAAAGTTCACACAAAACAATGTCTTGAAGAGTTATCTACATAAAATATTCAAACAACATGGATAATTTACCATTTAATATTATACAATAAGCTACCCAAATGCCTAAATTAACTATTATAAAAAAATAAAAACAACTTTGACAGGTATAGGCAAGTTGCAGTGTCAACTACCTAGTTATAATGACTGAGAAAGTCTACAAATATTAGTGTTTTAATAGTATATAATGGTGATACCTTAACTGCTAAAGTAACAAGTTAAGATACATTATTTTTCCACAAATTAAAACTACTGCAACGTTACAAGCACTATGTTAATTTTACAATCGAATCGTGATTATTTTTTTCTTTCAGATGATCAAATCTCCAGCTTTATATATAAATAGATAGTAATTAGACATCGGACAAACAAGATTCAGCCCGGAAAATAATTTCCTAGACAAACAATTATATGGTTAGTGCCTTCAGTCGTTCAGAACAGGCAGTGCTGCCAAAGTTTAAAATAGTTTACAATCAATCTGAAGAGGTTAAGTTAAAATACTGCAATCACTAATAATGTCCACATAGAAAACTTATGCTGCAAACAATTATACATAATATCCACTTATAACAGCTGTCTTGTTTTTTTTTTTTAAACAATAATTTAAAAACTATGTCATTTATGTGATACATGTGCAACATATAAAATGTGAAATATGAAATATTTGGTACAATAGTGCTTGAAACAAATCTCAAATCAAACAAATGAAATTTTAATTATACATATATAATTACCTTGTAAATCAACAAAGTATTTAAAAAAGTAAACAACATTAAAATCTGCTTCATCCATATATATGTATGTATGTATATATAATATGTATATAATTGTATTAAAGATATCTTCATACTTTCGTGACATAAAATAAGTTTTTAAAGAAAAACAATTAAAAGAACTATTTTTTTCTCCACTCTAATCTGGTTACAATCGTATAATCCAATTAAAAAAATGCAAAGACAGTAATGATTTATTAAACTGAATCTCATTCTACATTCTTAGTGTTCAGTTAATAGTCTAGATTAAAGTCACCTATGAAGTTTCAGTGACTCAACGGAATTTTAATTAAATTAAGAGTATCATACAAATCTCTTCATCTACAGCCTTCTTTTTTGCCTTTTGTTAGTTTGGTCTTTTTTTGTTTGTTTGTTTGTTTGATTGATTGATTTTACACTTCTAGAAGTTACTTCTTAACAGCTCAGATCTTTCTGGTAACCTGACTATGAGTTTGAAAGATTATTCGCTTCCGGTGAGATTTGACCGTTGGCATCAGGCTCACTTTCATCAAGTCTGATGTGACAAAATTTAGGCACTTCTGCAAAGTCTCTTTTAAAAACATTATAAATATACTTGCAAAATAATATTCTCAAGACTTTGTTCTTTTGGGGATTGAAAGGGGTATGAAGTTCATACTGTGCAAAATTTTTTAATTTTCTTCTGCTATTCTGCTATGATTCAAATGCAGCTTCTCCAAACAAGTCAAACACCAACCATGTGCATCTAAAGAATTTGTGCTTTACTTTGGACTTCTGGCTATAAGTATTCAGATTGGCAGGGTGATGTCCAGGACACTGGGCCGCCTTTCGCTTCCTCTGTCTTGGAATCAACTCACTAGGGGAGCAAACCCAAGATTGTTTTGAACCGAGGAGAAAAATCCCAATCCTAGTTCGGGTGAAAATTAAACCTGCAACTGGGATAAGTTTTTAGCCAATACAACTTAATTATTGCTGAGCTCGCAAGATTCACGAACACTGAATCTCAGGAGACTAACTTAACTGGACCGTTTCCGTTAGGTATAGTTATGGAGAAAAGACAGTATTTGCAAGAATTAAACTATGCTTAGAAAATCTTTAAAACTAAATGTTACCCTTTATGTCTTGAAACATCACAGCTGGTATCAGGTAGTTAACTATTTTAGGTTGGAGTATAGTAAGCATACCATATTTAATATTCATATATGACATAGCAGCACTAGCTTTTTCGAGTTTGTGATTTGTCCGTAAGAACAAATTCTTGACTTAGCATGCAGTTTGTGGCAACTCTAGAGAGGAGGAGACGGGGTAGTATGTACAGTAGCCGTGCTTGGCCGTCCGCAGGGAGGCTTCGTGGCACTCCGTTCCGTTCCTGCCGGCTATTTCAGGATTATCTGTTAAGAGAAAGGAAAGCGTGATCGCGCTTTTAGGCGACGCGGGGCGAGCAGTTTGCCCAGACGGCCAGCGCCGGGCTAACTGGGCTCGGGCGCAGCTCGCACGGGACAGCATCCTGTATCCTCACGCTGCCTGGGAGGCGTTTGCGTTTCACAAACCGGTCGTCCTCCTCCCCGCGCACACGTCCTCACGCGCGTGAGAACACGCGGAGGGGGGGGTTTAGTGTGTCAAAATACCGGAGACGGCGCCAAAGCCGCAAAGGAAGGGCCCCCGGCCGTAGTGGGGGTGCGCGCCCTCGGCGCCCCGGCTGCCGGGGGGGAAGCAGCCCTGCACCTCCCGCGGAGGCTCGCAAGCGCATCGGTGCCTGCTGCGATTCTCCAGCTCCCACCCTGAGTCCGGAATGGCCAGGGGAAACGGTGGAGCAGGGCCCCTCACCGCTAAGCAGCAAAAAAATGTACAGGGCTGGGTGTTCTCGACAAGCTAGAGTGTCTTTTCAATGCACTTCTAGCAGCCGCTCATTTCCTAAAAAAATTATCTACCGGTCAGCACACTCGAGAGGTTTTTTCAGGGTTCCTTATGTCAAGGGGTCCAAGGGAGTGATGGTAACGGTGCCTCTGTGCACCTAACTAGCCACTAACCTTGCTGCTTTACCTCCACAGTGCCTCAAACTGAGGGTGAAGCAACCATTTTACAGATGCAAACTCTCGTGCTTCCAGCGCTGTGAAGGTTAAATGCATCACGTGCCCAGTGACCGGCTCGACCTGCTCACAGTACTGGAAAACAGTCCAGAAGCCCATCACCTGCCTGAAACGGCTGTCGGGGGCAGTGATGTCCAAAGGCAGGGGTGTGATGTTTTATCACACCGTGGCTAATCTGTGCTCCAGACTGAAGCACCAGTCAAAGAATTGGGAGTGCGTCGCCTGCTCTTCCTGTTTAATATGGCACTCGGCAGATTTTTAAGCTGCATTTGTAGGTGGTATGCAAGACAGTCATGACAGCACTTTGGCCTACTTGTATATTACAAAGCTAGACCGCTGCTTAATGCAGTATTTATTTTAAAAGGGGGAAAAAAAAGTGTGTTTTGAAAATAACCTCAGCAACATACTACCTCTGACATACAGACTGCCGAAAAGAAACACGCTCGCCTCTGCGTGGAAGGCGCTTGTCCCGGTCCCCTGCCCCATCCCATTTTAACACGCCTCACAGCCGTAACTGCCTTGCTCTCTGCACGCAGCTACCAGGTCCCTGACCCCACCTAACTGGCCCGCGTGCCAAAAAGTCATCCCTCATTACCATCAGCACTGAAAATCTGACACGCGAGGCCCCGTTGTTAACGGCACTGTACAAACACCTGCTGCATCTAAATACACCATACATGCCACAAGGACATACATTTTTAATGAACTTCCACCCATTGTGAGTTTGTTAGCTTATCACCTATCTTCTGTTTCCTATTGAAATAACAAAGAAATACCTTTGCTGGAATGGCACAGCCCTGCCTGGCCCATCTACAGCGCAGTGGTTTGACAATACGTGCAAATAACGTAGCTGTGCTGAAAATAAGAAGTGACCAGGATTATCAGCAGTGGTATTTTTAGCGTGTTACAACCCAACATCTCAATGTAATTAATAAAGCAGCTTTAGCTATACTGGGTTAGCCATAATCACGCAAGTGTATTTAAAGGATCGTAAGGTCTTATTTAATGGGACACAACCTGAAACCTACTCGGTGTAAAAAACTAGAACTTCAGACGCTGCAGCCGGCTACGTCGTCTGCCAGCTTTTGGGGGGATAAAACTGAAGTTTCCTACAGCTTTTTTCTCCCTGTACAGGGAGATAGATCACTGCCCCTCACGCTGAGATATCCTAAAAGGTCAAGCAGCCCCACAAGACTGCTGCTCCCAATTCCCCCAAAACGTGTGGCAGAGGAGGCAGAGGGCCTAACCTCAGGCTGTAACTCGGGAAAAGGGCAGGACTATCCCTGGCACTTTGATTAACCCCAGCACAACTCACCCTGCAGCGTGCCGGGCAGGACGCAGGGGCCCTGGGCAGTGTGAAGGAGCCGGGACCCCGTCCCTGCTCTGCTCTGGCGAGCGGCAGAGCCCGGGCAAGGGCTCCCACCACCCCGTCCCTATTCCTGCCATCTCTCCCCTCCTCTCGAAACTCAGGAAACAGCTAAGACAAGGCACTTTCCTTTTGGGCGCGAGCACGTCCTGTTCATGTGGCTGCGGGTGCAGGAGGAGCAGCTGGAGCTCTCCCTGCCGTGGGGTTCTCCCACCGCCAGCGGCTTCGGAGCAGGCTTGCTCCCAGCGCATCGCCCTCGCCACGCCGCCGCGCGTGCGGGGGGTGTAAGTAGGGCGTGTTGCACCCTGCCTATTCCTAGCGCAGGTAGGAGTCCTCCGAGGAAAAGAAACCTCAAGTCTCTCCTTCAGAACAAGCTTCTCCACCGCGGAGATGCAGAACTGAAGAGCTATGTTTTATTTTTCTTTAACCTTAGCCAGGAAGTGTAAAACGTATCTTGTAGTCTTTAATTATATGTTCACACTCTATTTCTCAAAAGATACCAAACTCGGCCATAGCTACATACACATGTAGCAGCTTCTGCAACTGTTTTTTTTCACTGCGTCTGACAGAGAAATATAAAATGCTAAACTACTTTACATGGAAAACACTGTGAAACTCTCCTGTTTAATCTACAAACGATGTAATAAACTCTGATGGAAGACGGAGGCTATCTAAGTCTGCATCGCTGCTAATTGCTCCATCGCTTGTGTGCTGGAAAGGGGGAAGCTGTACAGAACATACCGACCAAGGAACATCCCTGCAAACACCTATTACAGAGTCTGCACTCCCTCATTACTTGTAAATAGATCCAACAAGCTTCATGTTTGAAGAATTACATCTCAAATGTACGTATATATGACTCATCATATACGCAGCGATACTATTATATCATTATACTTCACAGTAACTTGATAGGAGGTATTGACACTTGTACCACAGTATATCTAAGCATAAAAACCTGAAAAATAAGACTACACAATGAGCGTGTGCGCATATACGTATGTACAAAGGTCTACAGGTCAAGCATGGGAAAGCATTTTCTCATGCTCTGTATGTAGAAGATCCACAGGCGTGGTGGATAGAGATGTGCCAGAAAACATACTTTTGCTACTGCAGTAACAGATCTAATAAGAACACTTTCTAGCAGAAGCAGAATGGCCTGGCACTTCCAGTCTGGGGTAGGAATGCACAGAAGCTTTAAGAACAGCAAAGGGCATTTTTTGGAGGGAATCACAGACATAGGGTACCCTCTCCATTGCCTTCTTGCTTGGTACCTGTTTGAAATGCCAGAAAGCTGCCTACCCTTTAGACTAGAATCACTAAAATTGTGCCAGTGTTAGTTACTAGACCTCACTGAAACTGCAAATACGTAGAGTGAACATAAATTTCTGCAAACTACTTTCCATCTGCCAAGGAGCATTTGCTCTTCCAAATTTTCCAGCTCACAAATGCCAGGACATACTTTCTTTTCTGTCAGAGCATGGCTCTTTTAGACCCTTATCTCCAAGTACCTTCAGGACCTCTGAACGACCACAGCGGTCATTATGCCCACTGTGCAATGCAGAGCGTTCCCAAATTCAGCCAGGGCAACCCTGGATGCTCCTAAGGGAGACACAGTTCTGCAGTGAGGTCCGCGGGAATGACAACCAAGAGAGATGTTACTGCCAATGGTTGCAGCTTCCCCCCGAACTACCAACCCATGGCATGCAGCAGACAAACGGACGTTAGCCTGGGCTTTCCTCAGACCCTGCAGAGGTGGCTGCCATTGGTTATCGTCTCAAGACTTAAAAGGTAAAATTGAGAATCTCTTTTAAATTAAGGTAGAAATTCTGCCTTTGTGAACTCTTTTCTGACACCCAGGTTACTACGTGTACTGCTTAACTTGATACAGCTCACAGAATTAACCAAATAACCTAAGATTCATAACTGGGTACTATGAATTTCAAGAACACCATTTGGCTTGAGATTTTCTGTTTTGAAGCTACAACTCATGAAGCTTCTTTACTCTCTCTGTGTTAAATTCTGTTTCCAGTTCCAGATTACAACGATGAAGACAGAAAAGTTACCATTCCGCACGAATTCAGTGTATGTGAACTCTTGTTCAACTAAAAACCTGTCACAGTGGATCAGCTGGAAAACATGACTTTGCATCTGCCTCTGAGACATTTCTCTTTCAGGTTTTGGAATTATTTCTCCAAATTACAATTTGCTCTGTAAGTGTTAATGCATCTTAAGGGGGCATTAAGATTATATTTGACCTTCACACTGGGAAGCACTTATTCCTCCAAAAACGTTTTAGACTGCTCAGCCTTTCATTTTAAGAGCAATGTAGTAATAGCAGTTTCTTGTAGACAAGATTCATCTCAGATTATTTCAGACACTTACGACTCCTCTGGTCACCCTATTTTACATCTTCCTAGCCTACCTCGGCCACCTTATTTTAGCATGAGACAGATTATCAACTCATGATGCTTTTTTCCCCGCCACCAAATGTAAGAGTTTGTGGCAAACAGTTCACACTGAGGTATTGAACTTTTAGACACCTGCGTCAGGGCAGATGAATCCTACCACAGTGACATCTTCTATTTTCATGTTTTTCACACAAGTACCAGACTGGTCAGATACATCTAAAGTATATATTAAAAATGACATATTTTCAGACAGCCAACTCATATAAAACTGTCTCATAACTTCTGCTTTCTAAAAATAAAACTAACACCAAGTATTTCTTCCCTTTGACATG
Organism: Phaethon lepturus; assembly: GCF_000687285.1. NCBI lineage: Eukaryota > Metazoa > Chordata > Aves > Phaethontiformes > Phaethontidae > Phaethon > Phaethon lepturus. The sequence goes on along the minus strand of NW_010547848.1, from coordinate 1,698 downwards.
AAACCCAAGACTATTTATACTTCTCCATGCCTTTGGGAAATGCCCCCATTTCTTTATTTTTTCATTTTCTCTCAGAATGCTCTTCTGTGGCGTGTGTTTTGTTCTTCTTCAAAATAAATCAATCTTTTTTTAAAATTTTTGATCAAAAGTGGAAAATGATGAGTAAATATTCAGACATTTACTGAGAGTAATCACTATCATATCAGTTATGCTTGGTCTTACTTAATTTTTACATAGCCTTACAGACTGACTTTTTCACCTCCTATTTCTCCATGGCTTCAGCAGCAGCACCTCCACGGGGCACCAACCCGAGGTTTCCAATCCCCTGCCCCAGGACTCCCACCAACACCCCTCAAGGGATGGGGTTTGTCCCCGTCCTCAACTGGCCAGCAGCTGAGCTGGCTCCAACTCTCGCTTGCACTAAAAGCAGCCTGCCTGCCCCCAGTGCTCAGGGTGGAAAGGTGATGGGGTACACACGCCTCATCTCCCCCGCCTTAGCTCTTCTCCTGGCCCTAGCACTAGCTGCAATCCCCTGCTGGAAGTCCCTTCCTGACCTAGTGTCTGCACTACATCGCAGGTCTTGTCACTGCCGCAAGAGCCTCCCTTCCTTTTCTCTACCAAATACATTTGCACATTCGTGCACCCATCGTCCAACCTCAGGCCTGCCTCACTCGTCTGTCCCCTTCCACCTTCAAAATCCATGGTCACCCGTTCGTACCCCTGTAAAACTAGTGTCAAATAGCAACTTTCTACAGGGTCATCTGCAAACACTGAAAAGAAAAAAAAGAAAGAATAAAAGTATAGAATCATAGAATAGTTTGGGTTGGAAGGGATCTTTAAAGGTCATCTAGTCCAACCCCCTGCAATGAGCATCCAACCCGTTTCCCTAAACAAAACCTAAAAGAACTACTAATAGGGTTGAAGGGACCTGCTGAAAGCAATTTGTTACGCCTGCTATCACTGCCAGTCACTTCATCACTTCTCATAAACACACTGAGCTCTACCTTGCCTCGCTGGCTTCTTTCCTTTGCTACTCCTCCTCCCTTGACGGCCAGAAACCTCATTCTCATCTCCAGCATATTATGACTTAATGTATACGTGCTTTGTTTTTCTCACTAACTGTGGACCTCTCCTCAATTCAGGGGTGAAGGAGGATTTTTATCTTATTGCTTCTCTATTAATCCAATGCATCCCCAATACATTCGTCTACTTTGTTCATCAATAAGGTGACCTCTGATTTGTATATAAAGGGTGAGATGTCTAGGCCACAGATGATCTCCTTGGTTGCCTGCCCACAGAGTAACTAATAGAGGGGGCATCAGGTGTTTCCTGAGGAGTGGAGGTCCTATTTCCTTGGCTTTCTTACAGCCCATGCCTGATGTGGTAATTCTGGTGCCCTGCTCCATCTTCTTTTTTCTTCCCTAAATCTGAGTGTACCCAGTTCTGCCTGTCACTTATGTTGATGATATGCCTCTGGAAATGGCTGAGGGTCAGATGTCCATGCTGAAGTGGACACATCTGCTAACACATTTTCATTCCGTCAGGCACAAGCTGTTGGCCATCAGGGAGTCATAAAGCTGACAAAGACCTTGTCTGAATCCACCTCTTCATGATGATCTTAAAAGATCAAGGCAACTATGGGTTCCCAAATGGCTCAAGGGCTCAACAGCATAGAATCACAGAATCACAGAAACACTA